>NC_057805.1:442083609-442300458 GCF_018294505.1 Triticum aestivum
AGGTCGACGGTAGCCCGTGGAGGCTGGAGGAGGTCGACGGTGGAGATGAACAGTATCCCATGGAGTCCCGTTTTGCGGTACGCCACACCCCTCCCGATGTACAGGACCCCCGTTTCGACCGTAGGAGGTCCGTTTCGTCCGTTTTGCGGTACGCCACACCCCTCCCGATCAACAGGACCCCCGTTTCGATCGTAGGAGGTCCGTTTCGTCCGTTTTACGGTACGCCACACCCCTCCCGATCAACAGGACCCCCATTTCGACCGTAGGAGGTCCGTTTCCTCCGTTTTGCGGTACGCCAGACCCCTCCCGATAAGCAAAATCCCATTTCGAACGTGGCCGGTCGAACACAAGGCCGTTTCCTCCGTTTTGCGGTACGCCAGGCCTCGTTTCCATCGCCTGTTCCGTCCAAGCCCTCCCGATGAACACGACCATGCATTCCATTCCGACCCAGCCGGTTGGCTCCCACGCGTTGTGTTGCCTCCCGATGAACACGACGCATTCCGTTGCCTTCCCATGAACACGACGCATTCCATTGCCTCCCCATGAACACGACGACGACGCTGTTTCTCCGTTCCGACCCAGCCATGTACACGAGCCCTGGCCGTACGTATGCGCGAGTAGGCGTTCGAGACCCTGCTCGTGTGTACGTACGTGGCCGTATTTTCTTTCTTGCACCCTGGCCGCTGTACGTACGTGTACATGCTACGTGCGCGCCTGCTACGTGCGCGCCTCTACTACGACACGTACACGCCTCTACTATGACACGTGCGCGCCTCTACATCGACCAGTATATATGTACGTACACGTTCGCGACCAGAATGACAACGCTACGTACGCTTCGACCAGGTGGGTCCCGACTGTCAGGCACTTCCTTGCCTGTGAAGATGTAGCTGGTGGGTCCCAGCAGTCAGGGGGGCGAATCGTTTTTTTTTGCCCGGACACACTTCCTTGCGTGCGAAGGTGTAGCTGCTGGGTCCCAGCAGTCGAGGGGGAATCGTTTTGTTTTTTTGCCCGGACGCACTTCCTTGCGTGCGAAGATGTAGCTGGTGGGTCCCAGCAGTCAGGGGTGCGAATCATTTTTTTTCGGACGCACTTCCTTACGTGCGAAGATGTAGCTGGTGGGTCCCAGCAGTCAGGGGGGCGAATCATTTTTTTTCGGACGCACTTCCTTGCGTGCGAAGATGTAGCTGGTGGGTCCCAGCAGTCAGGGGGAAACGATTTTTTCGCGAAATATGGTGGCCCGTCCGGTGGGTCCCCGCTGTCAGGTGGAGGAAAAATTATTTTGCGCGTAATAAGGAGGCACTTCCTTGCTGCGGCCGTGGACCCAGCTGTCAGCCTCTCCACGTACAGTCCATGTCCGATGGAAGCCATTCCTTGACCACGTTGACCACGCCGCGCCGAGAGCACCAGGGCGGTGGACGACGGCGAGGCCTAGGAAGGGGACGACGCGGAGCCGGGGAAGACGCGGCAGTGGATGCCCACGCGTAGAGGAGTATGAGGGTTCACTCGTTCAGCTGCGGTGTGAGGCTGTCGTCGCCGCAGAATACCAGGGGGTGTGGGTGCGTAGAGGGATGGCCTGGCCAGCGGTGGGAGTAGTAGGGGGCGGTGAGGCCTTCGCGGCATCACAGCCGGCCACGGGCGGCAGGAGCAGGCGGCACGATCGGCGCTGCTTTGGGCGGCTGGAGCAAGAAGACCAGAGGTTGAAGAAGCACTACGGCCGTTGGATGGACATCGTACGGTCACTGGAGCTAGAATCGTTCATATATTGACTAAAGTTGACAAAGGCCTCCGTCCCAGTCAACTTAGTAGGCCCACAAGTCAGCCTCCCACCAAGGTGGGTCCCAGCTAGCGGGGGGTATTCATTTTTTTGTGCGTAATAAGGAGGCACTTCCGGTGGGTCCGAGCTGACACCGGGGGGGACGTTTTTTTCGCGAAATACGGTGGCCCGTCCTGTGGGTCCCAGCAGTCAGGGGGAAACATTTTTTTCGCGAAATACTGGTGGCCCGTCCGGTGGGTCCCTGCTGTCAGGTGGAGGAATAATTATTTTCCACGTAATAAGGAGGCACTTCCTTGCGGCTGCCGTGCACCCAGCTGTCAGCCTCTCCACGTACAGTACTCTTCCGATGGAAGTCGGTCGTTGACCACATTGACCACGCCGCACCGAGAGCACCACGGCGGTGGACGACGGCGAGGCCTAGGAAGGGGACGACGCGGAGCCGGGGAAGACGCGGCAGTGGAAGCCCGCGCGGAGCGGAGTACGAGGGTTCACCGGTTCGGCTGCGGTGTGAGGCTGCCGTCGCCGCAGAATAACAGGGGGTGTGGGTGAGTAGAGGGATGCCCTGGCCAGCGGTGGGAGTAGTAGGGGTCGTTGAGGCCTGCGCGGCAGCATAGCCGGCCACGGGAGGCGGGAGTAGGCGGTCCCACCGGCGCTGCTTTGGCGGCTGGAGCAAGAAGATCAGAGATTGAAGAAACACGACGGCCGTTGGATTGACATCCAACGGTTACGTCTGCTAGAATCGTTTGTTGACGTATATAATAACTAAAAAAAATCTTGCATACGCATCAACTAAACAGGCCCACAAGTTAGACCACTCCCTCTTTTTTTAATAATTTATATATAGCTCATGGCAACTTCTTATGCAATTTATTGCAGTCGTTTTTTTTTGGTTGGCCAGGGCCAATTTCGCATATTTCTGTGGGTCAAACTATTTTTAATACCGAAATGTCGAGCCAGATTTAAAGTACTTTGAAGATATATTTAAATTAGGTTAATGCCCAGTGAAATAGGAATCTGAAAATGTGAAAAAATTCAGAAATTATAAAGTAATTGTCAATTTGTCATCTGTTTTTATATTTACAACCCATTTCATATTACTTTCAAGATTTGCAGGCGTCTTGAAAGAGTTGCAGCCCATCAGGGTGTAGAAAAATAAGTAGGACTGGATTGGGTATTCTTCAGAAAAAATAAACTGGGCTCATTTTCACAAAGAAAAAATAGCTGGGCTGGTCACATGGTGAACATAAAATATAAGCCTGGGCTAGACGGGCCACAGCCCAGTTCAAACCCTGCTCCGTCTCAACAATACCAAACAAAAAAATACTGCTCGAGTAGCTACGTCCCAGGTGTCAGCCGATCTTGCGTTGTTCTCTTGTCTATTGACTATATACGCTCACAATGTCGTGGGTTCCAGATGTCAGGAAAACACTAGGAGGAAGCATTTTATTTTTCCATACGCTGATGTGGTGGGCCCCTACTGTCATCCTCTCCACGTACTTCTGCCGATTCCTGTTGTTTCTTGACCATGTTGACAACGCGAGAGGGCGGCGCCGCGGCGAGCGCACCAAAGCGCGTGGAGGACATCGGCGTTAACGATTTAGGAGACGGTGGGGCGGTGATGCGTGCGCTGAGGCGCAGCCAGCCGTGGGAGGCGGAAGCAGGCGGCCCCGCCGGCGCTGGTTTGGTTTTGGCGGCTGGAGGAAGATAGGACTGAAGAAACACGACAGACTGTAAAAGCAGAAGGAGTACTTAACAACCTTAACTGAAACCAGCAGGGGCAATTAACAACCAAAGCTGAAAGCAGTATGAGTACTTATACAGGTTCAACCGTACAAAGCACGCCTCGAACAGTGCTACTTTGCCTACAGTTAACCAAGGGTGAGGCCGCCAAGCCCCAGGACAAGGCCCAGGCGCCACCCCGCGCATCCACGACCTTCTGAAAGCGGCTTCATCTCGCAACGTGGTCAATAAATAGGATATTCGCTTTAGAGCCATGGAAAAGCATGAACATAATCTTCTGTCCTATTCTCCAAGATGGACGGGCCTTCATTATTTGAGACCACCCATGAATAAGTATCTTTTCACCTCCAAGGGGAATTGAGTAGGTCAACATAAACATCATGTTGTGACCAAGCGCAAGTCTGACCCGACCATGGTCAGGCATCTGTATAGGAACAATAGAACTCGGCAGTTCCTGTTTCAAGAAGATCACAGCTGTAAAACTGTGTATAAGCAATAGTTTATGAACAACATATATAGCAGAAAACAGCTCGTACCATAAGTTTCCCGACACAGTTGTACCTGTTCAACGAGTGCAGCAGTGGCACACATATCCCACGTGGCCTTCCACCATTGAAACTCCCCACAAGGACCTCAAGACGATCAATAAAGTGTAGGAACTTGTGGATGTCGATCCAGTCAACTTCAGTGCCATTAGTAACAGCCGAGTTATTATAGAGTAGCAAACGAGCAGACTGCTTAACTCTGAAAAACCTACACGTGCCACCAATTATAAGAAAATATTAGTTAGAAGTAGCATCTTCGTGAGAGATTCGTTGCTACTTCTAAAGTTAAATTGTGATTAGTTAGACAGAATAGGTGGATTAAGAAGTAATCGAGGCAACCAGCAAGAACCAGATACAAAACTAATATGGATGAACAATTGGAACGACGTCGGGGTGGAAGATCGCAGTGAAGATGAGACCAGGTTCTGCTATTTCCATCAACATTCGTGCGCCAACTTTCAGTCCGTAACACTTGAGAAAGTTTATCCAAGTTTGGCCATAAAAAAAGCAACGATCTTCTTGGTTCGTGAACCCAACTCGGAACTTATATCCATGGCTTGTCTTCACTGTGACCATTAAACTAGTGTATTCAGTTATGGCAAGGCCGAGCATCTTGAGTACATGTGTTCTGGCAGAGCAAATAATACACTGCAGGAAAAATAATATGAGAACACAACATGTTCAAAAAAACCCCACCCTCCCGGATAGAAAAGAGGATTCTAGGAACATACTGTGCGCGTTTCAAAATGCTGTGTTAGGATGAGAAGGAACAAGTGTGGCGTCTCGCCGAGGGCGCAGAAACCTGTAGGGTACTCGCACTTTGGGCACTGCAAATGAAACACACTAGATTCAGTAGGAAGAAAAATGCATGAACGGCGGCGGCTGCCATCCTAGGATTACCTGCGACCAAGGGACTTGGATTTATCGGGGATGGATGAAGAATTCGTACCTGGTTCTCCATGAGAAAACCATATGCAACCGCCGAGAGGGGGTTTTCTGTGAACAAGCAGACGAGGGAGAAGGGGATCCAGGCCCAGTGAAATATTGCTGCTTCGTTCGTCCAGCTTACTGCTAAAGCTGGAAAGGGGGGTTGTGATTTGACGGCTCATTGGGCATTACTGCGGCGCTACGACCGGGGTGTGTCTATCGTGAAGTTGTGCACTCTAATTTGTGCATATGGCACGTGGACCCCGTTGCCGGTTGCCCCACATATCAGCGAAAGGAAGTAGAAAGACAGGAGTAACTAGTTACACATAAATATATTTTTTGATAGAGAGATACTCCCTCTGTAAAGAAATATACAAATCTTTTATATCACAGGCTCACCTTGCCGAGAAATATACTCCCTCTGCAACGCACGGGCATTATGGGGGTTTAGCTTTTTTTATGGGGGTTCAGCTGAGAATATAATACTCAGATAGGCTCACGGTTCTGGACTTTGGGCCGCAGGCCGACCCTGCATGTTTGGGGGCCCATGTGTTCTACCTCAGCGCTTTTCATATTGCAAGCGATCGGTACAGCGCTGGTTTTAGATGCTGTCGCAAGGCGAATACACAAAATTGAATAAAGCACGACAGTTGTTGGAATGAAATCGAACGACAGTTCCTAACCAGCAATCAGAGTTGCAGTTCTATCAACGATATACCATGTGATAAATAATACTGTCGTACTACGTATACACACAGGACACTTGTTTCACCATGCCAGATTATTACATCAAAATCTTTCGGAGGATAGATCAGTTCGGCAGTTGCGTGCTGCTACTGAAGAATTTCAAAGTTGATTTGGACCAGCTCTCCTTGCCGAGAAAGTTCGATTTTGACATCATCCCCAACCGCAAGATATGATTTAGATTTGAACCTTGACCATCCTTTAGCATCAATCATCATGCGACCATCCTTTGTACTTACGGTATATTGAGCAGGTTCATTCACACCAAGGCTGCGCATGGTAAGAGAAACTTGGCCGCGGTCGCCCGGATTGTTGAACGACTCCCTCGTTGCTCTAGGAATTCTCTGTTTGCAAACAAGAAGACATACCCAAATAGTTAGATCAACACAGTGAATCATGTGAAACAACATGGAAAGAAAAAAGAACGAAGCACTTGGGCGGCCAATGCTTACCAAGAAGGTGGACATGTCGGTTTTTGTAAGGACTTTGGTATATGAAGTGCGAACTGCAGCCCAGTCTGTTGCCGGTGCAACTGCACGGGCCGGAGCAGATGCAAGTGCAAGTGTTGGTGCAGGTGCCGAAGCCGCCGCTGCTGCCGGAGATGGTGCTCCTTGTAGAGCTGGTGCCGGTGTCGATGCCCGATCCTCCGGTAGATCAGACTGATCCGTTGACGCGGTCGGTGCCCAATCCTCAGCTGGATCAGACTGAGCTGCTGCCGCTGTCAGTGCTAGAGCAACTGCCGGTGCTCGATCTGTTGGAGATAGCGGCGATCGTGTCTGGTCTGCTATGATCAGCTTTCTAACTTGACTAGGATCCGTGACCGTGATCCAATTTTTTTCTTCATTTCTTTTAAACGCGAGAAGGACTAATTGTGGCGTTTTTCTTAAACCAAACTGCAGTTCATCATAGGGATTCAGCTTGTACTCAGACAACAGACTGATCCAATTTTTTCGAGTAATATAAGTGATGGACAGTGCCTTCGTTACTGACACGACATAAGAAGTGAAACCTGCAAAAATAGCCATCGTAGAGCAAACCAAATGGTTTATTCTGTGATGAATGTCACATGGCAAAACCTGCATCGTAAAATTGCAGGAAAAGAAAGAAAATATGACATTAAATCAATAAGATTTAGACAGTAAATTAATAAGATTTACTTGATGTGACACAAGTGAATCCTTACCAGGAAATCACTATGTTGAAGTACTAAACAGAAGATTGATCGTCCAACTACGCGTGGCATGCAGGGGCCCCGCCTACTCCCACAAGCAGGACAGTCCAAAGGTCGTGACAAATCGTATGGACTGAACATCCATGGGACTGGAAATCCTGGTGGGTGAGATAAACCCTGCAATGCATACAGATATTGGAGTGTAACCATAATTGATAAACCGTCCTCACAAAAAATATGATCTGGATACTTCAAAATATACAGACTGAATTGAGTGGACAGACATTAACATAGACCATTCACACACCAAAAGCGGCAATACTAATAAACAATACAGGGTTCACAAACACAAATCAAGTACTGAACAATAGTACTTACTACAGACAAGCAAAGTTGCACTAACTAAACTCTGCAGACTATTTCTTGCCACCGACCTACGGGATGAACCCCGCATAACTGACTAGGCCATGGACTTCGTGTGAGATGTCTACATGCACCATCACCATCTTGTCAACCTTGGAGAACCTAACAGAGTGGTCTTTCCACTCATAAACATGATGATGAAGACAGGCTGCATCAGATTTGTTGGGAAGCTTTACAAGAACCACACCCTTCGTAATCGAAGGCACAACCAGGAAATTGTTGTGGTCAAGTACAGCCTCGAGAACACGCCTGACAACAATGCTACAGGAAAACACTAGTTCAGGACACGTGGCGACAAGGACACAGCAGCTGGATAGTTCAGCAGTAGAACTCATCATCAGGTCTTGCAGTTCACACGGCATGACTTTGAGAACTTCATCTCCACCGCGGACCTGGTTCTAATTCAAACAGAAACCATATTTTATTACTACCTCCGTTCAGAAATATAAGATGATTTTCGATATTATACTCCACATATGACTACATATATGCACAGAAATGAGTGAACAAAGACACTAGAACATGTCTTCAAAGGCATGAGAGCAGAGGGATTACATGCAATATCCATAACACAAGTTACTGAGGCAAATATACCCTCTTAAAAGGTAGCATTGATGTTCATAAAGTACTCCCTCCGTCCCAAAATTCTTGTCTTAGATTTGTCTAGATACGGATGTATCAAGTCACATTTTAGTATTAGATACATCCGTATCTAGACAAATCTAAGACAAGAAATTTGGGACAGAGGGAGTAGTTGAAAGTAATCTATAAGAAATCAGTGTCAACCTCTCGCATGTTTTGGTCAAAAGAGGAATTTAGAACCGTCATTTGGCACACTAAAATCACATGCAAAATCATCCAGAAAGTTGTACTACCAGTACTAGTACTGCGTGTTAGATGAAAAAACACGATCAAGATCGAGAAAAAGATCGTCAACAAGAGACATTACCTGGACTTGCTTAATGAGGGATCCCGGAGAGGGGGGGCTTGGACAGGGCGATGGCTTTGAGCTTGTCTGCGGTAGTCTCGGCGGGGTGCTTGTGCTTCTTCGTACCATGAGCCTCGACGGTTTTAGCCAGAGCCATAGACATCACATCGGCCGGTGCTCCGGCGTCCATCCAAGAGAGGAAGTTGAGAGAGAAGAGTGAAAGGAGGAACGAGATGAGGGAGAAGCGAAGCGAGTGGGGGTTTTCTTCAAGAGAGGAAGCTGAGAGAGAAGAGTGAAATGATGGTTGCTTCGTCCGTCCAACTTACTGCTGGAAAGGAGGGGGTTTTGTGATTTGACGGCTCATTGGGCATTACTGCGGCGGTTCGATCGGGGTAGTCTACCGTCACTCTACCACGGAGTAATTTAGTGCATGGCTGGTGGACCCAGGTGCCGGCTGTCCCACACGTCGGCGAAAGTGAGTAATTTAGTGCATGGCTGGAGGAGGATCCGCATGGTAGAGCGTGTCCACTGTTTTTCTGAAGAAAAAAATGATTACAGCAAGCGTTTCCACTCTTACGATGGAGGAGTGTGAAACACGGCAGCCACTTGAACATACACAGTGCTCCTACTACTAGGCATGTGCAGTGGTTCATACGTCAGTACTACACAATCTTGTTGCTAGTGTAGTAAGATATGACGATAACAAATGATGTTGTGCGCATGTCAACTACTCCTATATGTAACATAGTACCGCTTTTTTGACTGTCCGACCGAGAATGAACGGTGAGATCAATGTTAACAGAACTAGGTCCACAGCGCACGGAGAGTACGGTGCTACAGTACTCCACGAAACATGAACCATATGAAACACGAATAGTGTTAGGCAGGGTGTATGAAGGGTGCACGGGATGGGAGCAAAAGTTCCCTTCTCGACCCACTTTTGGGTGTTTGGCAAAGTGCATGAAGGGTGCATGAGTCCACACTAGTAGGTTGACAAAAATACACGAAGAGGAAACAACTATATTGAGATGAAAATGCAACCAAACACACCCACACGCTTTGTGCTACAATGACTGATCTGCACCGTCTGAGTTTGATCCAACGGTCATGTTGCGCCGAGACATGGACATGCCCATGCAGAGGGCGCCTAAACACCACCGAAGTCCCTCTGCTTCTCGAGGCGCACGACGTTGGTGATGCAGGGTGCAACCACCCGCAGAGCCCGCTCCCGGTCGACGGGAGCCAGCTCGTCAAAGACGGCGTCCAATGGCACGAATGGATTCCAGTGACGGAGCCCTGAAAGGATTTACCCGGCAACGGCGACGGCAGCCCGCAACCCCTCCTTGTCCAGCTCAGCCCCCACCATCGCGTGGAGACGGCTCAGCTCCTCGGAGATATAGGTGAAGAAGGAGACCATGTCAGGAAGCTGCAGCTCATTGAAGTCGACCGGGTGGTCGAACGGGTTTAGCGCGACGGCCGGCATAATCGCGCTGGCACGACGGTAGGCATCACGCAGCCGCAACACGTGCGTGGCAACTTGGTTCACCAAGTGGCTGAGGCGATCCTGGACCTCATCACGATCGGCCCGCTCGCGCTCCAGCCGGCTCCCCTGACGGCCTATCGTATCTCCCGCTTTCTGCAGCAACGCCGCCGACGCCTCGAGCATCTTTGTGGTGGACGCCTGCCGCTTTTGAAGCTCCGTGAACTCCCGCACATAACGGAGGAGCATGGCACTCCTCTCCTCCTTGAGCTCACGGAGCTCCACGTCCTTGGCCCTGAGCTCCGCATCCTTGGCATGGAGCTCCTGTGTCAGGTGCCTCACCTCGGACTCCGTGATCTGCTGCACCGCCATGGCACCAGGTAGAAGCAATGGGGAGAGGAAGCAAAGGGGGCGAAACGGCTAAAAGGCAATGCAATCTACGGGAAGGCGGAGGGAGCGGGGAATCTTTTGGTTTTCACCACGGTAAAACACCAGTCGACGACTTCTCGCATCAGGGAGCAGTGGGTTTTTACAGGCGGAGCCATCGTGACTAATTGCTGCCGCGCCTGCTCCTGTCAATCAAAAAATTAAAAATCCCGCCGCGCCTGCTCCCGTCAATCAAAAAATTAAAAATCCTGCCGCACCCAAACACCAGAGCAACGCCGCGGTGGATATTTAAATTTACCTGCCGGCAAGTAGATAAAAAAAGGGGTGAAAAAACAAATGTGGCGGCGGCCTAGCTAATCGGTCGAACTAGCCCAACTAGCTAGCCACCGTGCTTCACTGATGTACTCGGCGGGAAAGGTTGTCTTTCGTGATTTGATGACTCATTTACTTGCTTCGGCACTACGACCGAGGAGGACCCAGAAAACGCACGGTAGGGCGTCCCACGTCAGGAAGAATATATGCGTGCACCACCCGGGAGGACCCCGAAACCGCGCGGTAGGGTGTGCCACGTCTCGGCACGGAGGAAAAATGTGCATGTAAAAATATACTGTATCAGACGTAGTACCTATGGTTCGACCTCGGGACCCAGCCAGTCGGTCGAAAACACCCCACTAGCCACACAACTTCATCATGCAAACATGGCACGGAGGATAGATGTGGTTAGCTCCGTCTCGACCAACCACAATGTCTCTTGTTCTAGGCGATTCTTCTATTTTCCAAGCTTATTTTTAGTTGTAATAACACCACGGCAAGCTAGCGCCGCTCTTCGTGTGTGCCCGTGCAAAGGTTAGACGATGGAGAGAAGAGAGATTGAGATCGCAGACCTGGGACCCACCAGTAAGTGAGACAACGGTCATGCACGTGTTGACGAGGCACTCCCTCTACTCTACTCAACACAAGTACTGTATAAAATCAAGTTATGGGACAAAGCCAACAACCGTTCATTTTTTCAGGCTATCGACTTACGCTTTGTAGTCCAGGTTGCCAGTTCGAATCTCGTCTTTCAGATTTGTTAGTTTTAGGTCCAAATTTGATTAATGACAAGTGGGACCCCCGTGTGTTGTTCCGATATTTCAGTGTAGGATGGTTTTTTTGAACAAACACTTTGCGCGGTTAAACAAGTAACGGCACGAGTTACACGTATTTTGCAAGTTTACGAACAAAAATGACAGCGGCATAGAATATCACATCCACCCCGCAGCTTAGATACTATGGTGATACGAGTTTTTACACCGTTGGAAGTGAGATCCAATGGCTTGGGAGTAGTCTTTGTAACTATGCGCAATTTCCAAACTCTCCAAAGGTTTTTTTGCAAATAAAACATTCAGGCCTCGTGTGTGCCGCTGCATCTTCGATCCAATGGCTCCCCGGTGCTCATATTAGGTGCTCCATGTAGCTTAATTACCCGCTACGGTGATATGAGCATCTAGGTCGTATGATCAGTGATCAGATGGCACATGCGTAGTACTTGTACTTTTTGCGCATTTCCCAAACTCTATCAGCCGTATATTGCAAAAACATTCAAACCTCCTACTGTGGGCCGTTAGATCTCAGTGAACTCGTATCACCATAGAATCTACGATGCGGGAGCACCTCATACTCTCCCGTGCGAGAAAACAGAAGGTGCTATCGCAGCTTGGATGCTACGGTGATACGAGCTTGGAGGTTGTTTGATCTGAGATCCAATGGCATCTGAGCAGTCTTTGTGCTTGTAAGCAGTGGCCGAACTCTTTTGGGGATTTTCTGCAAAAAACCATTCGAACCACCGAGGAGGTGTTGGGTCACAAATCCAACGCCTCCGAAGAGCTTGTATCACCAAAGCATCTAAGGTGTGGTAGCACATGATATTCTTACATACAGGAGAATATGATGTCCTCCTTCATCTTAGATGCTACGGTGATACGAGCTTCGAGGTCGTTGGATATGGGATCAAAGGGCATCTAAGTAGTTTTTGTACAAATTGTGTGCAATTCTCAAACTCATCAAGGTTTCCTGCAAAAATATTAAGACACATCATGTGAGCTGCTATATCTCAGATCTACAAGCTCCAAGCAACTCGTATCGGCATATAGCATCCAAGGTATGGGGGCACATGATATTCTCCCGGGGAGGAGGGGCGGGGGGTGCACAACCAATCGGTGGTTGGGAAGGTGGGGACAAATATAATCTAAACTACCCTAAACAGAGCTCCACAATTTTATCTAAGGTCGAGGGGTTGACCCCCGACAATCATAGCTCCGCCTAAACACAACATTTGCATGTACTGTAGTACTAGACTTAATATTCATGTTTCAGTTTCATGTTCATTTTAAATATTGAACTGAGGACCATGGATGTCTTACATTTTACTCCCTTCGTTCCTAAATATTAGTCTTTTTAGAGGCTTCAAATGGACTGGCACATACGGATGTATATAGACATATTTTAGAGTCTAGATTCACTCATTTTGCTCCGTATGTAGTCACTTGTTGAACTCTCTAAAAGACTAATATTTAGGAATAGAAGGAGTATTTTTGAATTCGTGTCATACATGCATGGTTTGGAAAAATAGATGCACTATACTTATTGGATTGTTGTTGTGTTCGTGCGTGTGTGTCTCTGTGTGTGTGTGGTCATATGCTTGATACATACAAAGTTTTCTCACCTCCATATTGTTCATCTTTTAAATTTGAATTTGCATTGGAAAACTTACTAGGGATACCACGAAATGTGAAATCCATGTTGAGATCACTATATCACAAACTCACTCTAATTCAACAACTCGTCATAAATCAATTACCACGTTGAGATTAGTATTTGCAAGGAAAATACGGGTATTGTAATACACATAGATTCGTTCGGCAATTTAAAAGGTTCCTTTCGTATTCTCGAATGGTAGGACCCAACGGCGTACCAGCCAGACCTTGGCTTGTGTTGATCCTAAAAAAACGGGCTCATGTCCTTCGGTGGCGTGCGTGGTACGCACATTAGGCAACCCCAACCAGTCGAGCCTCAGCGTTTCAAGTCGAAATATCTGGCGGCCAGAATTCCAGCCCTAGGAAATTCCCCTCATGTCCCCGGTCCATAATGACTACCGATGAACAACGGAGGGATGCTTTAGTAACTAGACAACGTTACCTACCGTGCCGAGCATGGTTCAATTCCCTCGGTCGCCGCTCGTCAAGGTCACCCGTCAACTGCATTGCCTAGTACTACTACTACTACACCAGGATGAGCACAGAATTGAGCCCGTTTGTTCGTGCCTAGTACTTGAGTTAATATATCAGGCAATGCACTGGTACGGAGGGATTATCCTTTTACTCTGCATATATAACTTGTCTGAAGTCTAACTAAGCAAAATGTTTGACCAAATCCTTTCTTAAGAAATACAACAGACAATGTACGGCTTGAAAATTTTAATTGCATGATCAGGTTATGATATTGTTTCGAATCCTGGATCTTAAATTTCAGAAATCCAAAAGTGAGCATAAATTCTTGAACTGAGCATGGTCACGTGATATGGCACAAATATTACTTCGTAAGTTTTTTCTTCAATTTGAGACAAGCTGCTTATGACAAGTTGCACAAATGAAGAGCCAAGGTATTTTGGAACAAAGACCTGTCACGTTAAGGCGAACGCTTTCACTATTGAAACCGTGGGCGTTTACGTGCCGCCACGAGTCCCCGCTTCTCATCGGCAGGTGCCGTCCGAGCAAGCGTGTGAGTCGACGGGAGGCGTGCGAGCAGACCGCTGCGCCGGCTGTCAGGGAGGCGTGCGAGCAGACCGCTGTGCAGGCTCACCGGGAGGCGAGCCCTTTGACCAGGCTCCGCCGCCCACCGTCGTCCCAACTGCTCCCACTTTTAATGTCGCCGGCGCAGTTTAAAATCAACCCCGCACTACCCGGTATCGCTACAATCCTCTCTCTTCCTCTCCGATTCTCCTGTCGTCTACCTCCAACTAGCCTGACCTAAACGTACGCCATGCCGCATCACGATGGTCTGCCCTTAGTGTTCCAGTTTCCTGAGGAAGACACCCAGCCGGAGTCTCAAGAACATAAGGCGCTTTGGGACGAGCTTGAACTGGCCTTGCGGGAAGACGCCGCTGTCCCCGCTCCCGTTCCGGCTCCCGTCGCCCCGACTGCGCCAGCGCCCATCCCCGTGGCATTGATGGGCTGGGAGCCGCACATTGTCGCCGAGCTTGATCCCACGGGGTTCCACGAGGTCCCCGCCGACTTTCACGCGCCGCGCATGCCTGCCCTGCCCGTGCACTGCCAGGCATGCGCCTGCGCGTGCACTGACGTGCGCCCGTGCCGGTGCCCGTGCACACGAATGTCTCCGCCGCGCCGTTGACAGCGCCTGTCCCCGCGGGTGCCAGTGCCCCCTCAGCGGCATGGATGGCCGCCGTCGACCGCTTCCTTGCACCAACGCCAGTCGCCTCCTCCCCAGTTGACTCGCTCCGAAGTCCAGAACATTTTGGCCTTCCTTGAAGCTAGGCCAACGTCCAGGAGTACGCCAACAACGGCGCAAGACGCCGCCGTCGCCAGTCGGTCAGTGGCCCGACGACACACAGAGCACGCAGAGGAGCCGCTTCCCACCGCGAGACGCCCCCGCCGCCGCCGCGTAATCTAAATTTTGCCAATGAAAAACGTTTCGGATTGCCATGCTTAAAATCCGAACGTTTATCATTTCCGTTTATTTATATCGATCGTCGTATAATTTAAAGTCGGAGTCAGACTGAACGAAATGTATGGTTTGATCGATTGAATGTTCTGCTAGAGCCGTATCAAATTAAATATAAAACGTCATCAAGCCACATGTATTCCTTGTCATCCAACGACCTAGACTGCTTCAATGTCGAGCGCTCAACACGTTAGCGTGCAGTTAATTTCATGCCAAAAATAGTGCTAATCACATGACAACACGCAAATAATATCCTAGTAGTTAATATCCGCATGCACTTAATATACTTCCAAATTAACGTGCATTGCACGTACACACTGACTAGTGCTGCTAGTACGTGAAACTGGTGCCGTGACTTGTGAACGCGTCCAGATATGGTCAACGGCAACATCGCCGCGAGTTCTTCCTGTTTGCCCATGCGTCTAAACGCAGAAGGGGAGGAGAGAGAGAGAGCACACATGGAACCCACCAGTAAGTGAAGGCGAATAGTACTAAAAATAATATTACATGTTATCCATTAATTAGGCTGTGGTAATATAAAAACATTATGTGAACAAAGGGGGTACAACAAACATTGCTATTCTACGTATGTTGCCTATTGACGTGCGGCTTGAAGGCCCGGTCGCATGTTCGATCCTCGTCCTTTATTTTTTAATTTGTATATGGGTCCAAATTTGTTTCATGACATGTGGGCCCCTCGGTGTGTAGTTTGTAGCACTTTAATTTGTGGGTCAAAATTTGTTCCATTCCAAGTGGACTATCGGTGTGTAGTTTTGTAGCTTATTTATAATAATTAAAGAGAACAACATAGTTTTTTCAATAATACCATGGTGCGACGTTGAAGGCGAGAAAGGACGTGCGAGAGAGCGATGACCGAGCCAGAGGGAAATCAACTAGGGGAGTTGCGTGGGTTGCAACGGTGTTTGGAGTAGTTGTGGGCCGAATGCTACGAAAATATAATCTAAACCGACCGGAATAAATGCCTACACAAATTAATCCAAGGTTGGAGTGCCCCTCGCAATGTAAATAGCTCCGGCTTTGCGAGGGATGGAGAGGTAGTAGCTTCAACGCGTGGAAGATACGGTGTGAGAAAGCGAGGTCAATCGAGAGACATATAGATAGAGAGACAAAGTGAGTGTGGTCCGACATTCATTGAACAAATATATATGCTCTGGAGAGATATTGTCCGATTGAGCTTTTTGGCAAGGGTGAGGGCTGTAAGATAGAGCTTGAGAGATGATCCAGTCACAGACGTGTAGATATATTTTGTGCGTGGGAGGAAGCAAGGTCAACCGATCACATAGGGTCGCCGTGCGATCGAAAGAGTGAGACGGGTTGGAGAGAGTGACCTAGATAGACGATGTGCGTGAGAGAGTATACAGTGTGAATAGGTCGAATTGGGCTCAAACATGGTGATATATCGTTTTTGTCCGAGAAAGAGCGAGGTCAATCGAGACATACGGAGAGAGAGAGAGAGAGAGATTGAGTGAGCATGGCCCACCATGAGGTCGAAAGAGTGGCGGCGGCTTGGATGGACTGACCTAGATAGACAATCTGCGTGAGAGAGTATAGAGTGTGTCGATCGAGGCCCGAACAGGGAGATATATCATTTGTGTGTGAAAGAAAACGAGGTTAAACGAGACTCAGATAAAGAGAGCGAGATTGAGCGAGTGTGGCCCGCCGTGCGGAAGAAAGAGTGAGACAGTCTCGAGGGAGTGACCTAGATATACAACGTGCGTGCGTGCGCACGAGAGGTTGGGGGGGGCTAGATAGGCAATGCATGTATTTAGCGCGAGAGGGTGAGAGGGAGAGGGGGGAGAGAGAGAGCTCGGCATGGGGTGCAATGGCGGGTGTGTGAGGTAAATACATTTGGTAACAGAGTGGAAAAAGGGGTTGTGTAGTTGAGAGACTTAGAGATCGAAACATGGAGAGAAAGAATGAACGTGTGTTGGAAACCGATAGCTTCCTAAGGTGGTTAGGAGAGGAAGATTGACCGATACAGGAAGTATGTAGCGTTTGTGCGGGGGGGGGGGGGGCTAAAAACAACATTTGAATGTACATAGTACGAGACTTAATATCGATGTTTCAATTCGGTGTACATTGTAAGATTTGAACCGAGGACCAGGCATACGGGTAATTATTTCGAATTCGTGCCATACTAAGTTTCGAAAAGTTGACATTGACTCAGTTTGTTGTGCTATTTTGTAGGTCATATGTTTGAATCCATCCAAAAGTTTTCTCACTACCATGGTGTTCATCATATACATATGAATTTGTATTAAAAAGTAGCGTGGATACAGTGAAATGCCGAAATCCACGTTAGAATTGGAGATCGCTACGTGACACACACTCGTGACACACTTATTCAAATAACTAATTATGTGACACACACTCTAATCCACGTTAGCGTGGGTACCGTTTCGATTTTTTTTCAAATAACTCCTCATTAATTAATTTATAGTACTCCCTCTGTTCACTTTTATAAGACCTTGAAGACATTTCAGACAATGTGCAAAACAGTTCATTTTAAGTTGTCTGAAACGACTTACAAAAGTGAACGGATGGAGTATCTCGTTTCGAATGACTAATTATTGCAAGGAAAACACGGGATTGGTAATACATACAGATTCATTTGCAAATGAAAGAAGATCCGTTTGCATTCTCAAATGTAGGCGCACCAGGCAGACCATCGTCGTGTCGGGGTGGACGCTGCTTCGGTACCTTAAAGGCAACTACCTTTGGGTCACTGACATGTGGGCCAGCCACCTGTTGGGCCCACATGTCATGGACACAAAGGCAGGTGCCTTAAGGCACCGAAGCATAGTCCTGTCGGGGTGGCCGCGTGTGTCGGACGGACGCGTAGCACCCAACCACCCCCCCAAAAGGACGATGATAATATAAGTTCGCGCTTCCACGTTTCGGATTGAAATATCTGGCGGCCCCAATTCCAGCCCTGCAAAATCTCTCCTCCACCGTCCCCTTCCGCGCCCAGATTGCTCAAATCCCTAATTCGCCGCCAACCCTCGAATCGCCCCTCGTCTCGTCTCTTTCCCCACCGTTCCCCACCTCTGTGCCTGACGACGATGACGAAGACGACGGTCGCGCTTCACCACCGCACCGGAGCTACCTCATCTACGCCCTTGTCCACCGCACCGGGTGGTCCACCGACAACGTCGGCCGCCGCAACCGCCGTGCCTCACAGACACCGAGTTCCACCGCATCAGGTGCGCTTCACCGACGCCGTCTCCCAGCTCACCGGGGCTACTTCATCGAGCACATCGTCGCACCTCCCCCCCGAGGCCGTTGGGGCTTCACCAACGGTCTCGTCCACCGCATCGTAGCGCTCTGCTGCCACTCAAGATCTCCATCCGTGCGCGGCCAGCCAACGCCAGCGCATCACCCTCAACGGCTCTGAAGTGACCCGCACTCTAGCCAGGCGAGCATGCCCAAACGCCGGCCCAAACTAGGTATCCACACATCACTCCCTTGTGCACTGTTCCGACGATGTTTGGATATCATTTCACTGCTCTCTTAGCTTACACACCTATGCAACTCTGACTTTAACTCTTATTTCTTCTGGAGATATCATCTGAAACAAGCAAATCCATTTTTTAGCGAAGCATGACGGCGCTACGGGATCTGGTACACATCCTGCACACTCGTATAACCTTGTAAGTATCTGTCCTCCGGTACAACATCAAGGTCGATTCCTCTTATTTGATCAACCATTCGCCGTGTCAAAAATGCAGAGGGGATGCAAGGAGCACAAGGCCTGCACATCCAAGCAAGTGGTAACATGGACTTGTACATGGAACATCCCAAGCGCAAGCAGAGCTGCAGTGAGCCTGTACAACGAGCTAGCGTAAGTCCCTGCATTTCATTTAATTCGTACTGGCATTCGTGTATGATTTGTGTGCAGTGGCTGATCCACGAATTCAAGTTACCAGGGGCGAACATTTAACTTAAAAAATACGAAGGCACTTGCACTCCGGAAATCAACATAACTTGAGAAATGTGAAGCTACATGCACTTTGAAAACCAGCTAATGATCCAAAGTAGTTCAGATTATAAACACTAAATGATGCAAGCACCAAAAAACACAAAATGCAACATGGTGTACAAGGACTACAAACATGGTCTGTACCTGCTTGAATTATTCGTTCTCTGGCTGAAAATATCGAAGTGTAATTGCACGTATAACCAGTGCGCAAACTGCATATCAATATATCTATCCTGCACAAGTATGCCAATAGTTTCAAACAACAGATTAGAAAAGTATTTATGCTATGTTGTCATGATACGGGGACTTTCTGGTAGATGGCCTCGACGTTTCCTCAAGCTATGAAAATGCACTATAATTTGCTTGTCATCAATGCCTGCAAATCTCTGTCTCTCTCAACATAGTAGATCATCATTAGACACTAAATCCTTCAATGAGCTTGCAAAATGCTTGCATTAGATCCCTCATTAGACACTATATGTTCATCACCAGGAGCATGTAAAATGTTTGCATCAAATCCTTCATTAGCAGTCTGTTCATTAGACACTTCAGGCTCAAGAACAACATGAGCTTGTATGTTTGCACCGGAAACTTGATTAGATACATCAGATTCAGTCAGTTCAGTATTGATTGGGGGAGTTATAAAATAAGTAGAAATTGGTTTCATTTTCTCATAGATTCCCTACATACAAGCAGTTTTACAACACCGTCAGGTTTAACTATTGGCCAGAAATTGAAGAGTTGAATTAGATATAATCAGGGATGTGATGTACCTGCTCGTTGCGCATGCTACTCTTGCAAGCTGCGACTGTCCGTTTGCGCAAGCTCGATGCCATGCCCGTGCTGCCGCCGCTGCCTCCCACGCAGGCTACACCCAGGGTTGGATCTTCATCTTCTTGTCCTTCCGTTCGCTTGAAGCCCGGCGACCGCCCTCCAACGAGGGCGCGAGGAAGTGCTGTGTCGGTCTGTCCAGCGGCGGCTAGGTTAGGAGCGAACCAGACTGGAGGCTGGAGCGAATGAATTGGGATTTTTCCTGCTGTCGATCGATATGGGAGGCGCTCGTTTGGGCCGCGAGCCTGCTATAGGGCCTGCCTTGCACTTATGTTATTGGCCCATCCAAATTGAAACATTTTTCTTCATTTTTTACATTGCCTGCTCGTGCGTTGGGACGAACAAAACTAGCGTGGGCCAACCTGGACGACTCAAACTAGGTGCACACTTTCCAGCCACCTGAGGCGGCCGCCCATACCAGCCCCTATGGTGGCGTCGCCCCTTTTTGCGTGTATGATTGGATAGTGAAAAATATTCCAGTGGCGCTTTTGATTTACCCACAGAATGGTTGAAATTGCTTGTTTCTATGAACTGAGTTCGCCAATAATGTGAAGGATGCCAGTCTTTTCATCCTATTGTAGATTGCTTAGATCTCGATATGCCAAAAGTAATCGCATGAAATATACAGTAAAAGCCAGTGTGATGTGTTTGGCTACAACTAGTCTGACTACACGTCCTCATATAACATATCAAGGACGCACCATCTTACCAGATTAACCATTCGACTTACCCATGCAGTGTGGGAAGAAAGAAGTATTGGGACTGCGTATCCAAGCAATTGATGCCATGGACTCCTTCGTACAACCTTGTAAGCGAAAAAGAAGTTGCAGTGTGCCTGTACAAAGAACTAGCGTAAGTTCAGTTACCTGCTTCTCGGAATTTTAGTTAGCCACTTATTGCAAAATTGTTCAATTACGTTGCTTGGCTTAATTTAGTTTGCTACTGATTACATAATGGCACAGCCTGTTAATCATATTGTAGACTGCGCCTATCTATGTGTTTGATACTTACTGTTAAGAATTACCTGTTTGCCTTAACTTAAATATCTACTTGTTTGTTTAACTGCTTTGCTGCTGCAACAACGGGTTACAATGATGTTAATAACTACTTTTCAGCATCCAATTGAAACTCTTTAATTCCTTGTTTGTTTAACTGGTTTGCTGTTATAACTCCCAGTTGAGATGTTTTGCTAACTTCAACTTTTCTGAATCCAATCGGAACTTTAATGGCAAAACAGGTTAGCCCAAGATCAAAGAGCGAGGTCCCCATGGACGTTGCATCATCCCACAGCAGTGGCACCGGCCCAATCGTGCATTATGAATTGCCAACTGCTGATGCTCTAGAGGCTAAACTAGTGGTAGAAAGAGATTCTGCTTCTGCACTTAGAGATGAAGTTGACATGTTGAGGAAGCAAACAGCACAATCACAAGCAGTACTCAAGACAACCATTAAATATTTGGTGGATTTCAAAACGAAGCAAGCTGAGACTGACCAGATTGTTAAGGTCCTGAAGGAAAAAAGGAAATTAAATTCCTACTTGGTAAATCATAGGTGAAATGTTCTTTCCATAGTTGAATAACCTTTGTGTTGTCTGTTCATGTAATCAATCAAACCATTTGTTTTAGAGATCATGTAATAATTGTTTTTTGTTTTTGGTTTGTAATTTTATTTGAGCACAAGTCTGTATTAATTGATAAGACTCGGAGACATTTCATTTGGATTGCTGTGCCAGACCTACAAATATGCCAATCGGGCTGAATGTGCATTCAGCAATAGTAGTAGTATAGATGGACCATAAGTGGCACGCATCGGAAAGGGCCAAGATGCTGGCTAAAAAAGGATGCTGTTGTAGCCAAAAAAAAGTACAGCGGCCTGGCTTATGTATGTTAGTTGATATTATTGATCCATATACTCTATAAGTGTTTATATGTCTGTTAGTTCTGTACATTCTTGGTTGATTGACTCGGTATTTGAATCTTGATACATCGCTTGTGTACATATCTAAATGGGAGTACACATTATGTTGCGTGTGACATTTGAGTTGGACATGAAGTGTTCCAAATATTCGAATTCACCTTAAACTGGATTCTAGTTTCTGAATTTGAGTATCGGCATTTGTAAACCATATTCATATATGACAGTGGAATACATCTTTGTCGTCCTTTTGAAGATATATAAAAACACATAGAATGATTTATAAAGATTCATATAGGAATACAAAATGGATTCGAATTTAGTTGCCAGGGTAAACGTGGATGCTTATTGTCCCAAAATTCGAAAGAAGCAGCAAAATGTCCACTCCCACGTCGGCTGCCCGAAGCCAAGTGTTTGGGAGATGGAAATTACTGTCTACCCATTACACGGACAATCCATCGGCCCGATTTCCACTGCTCTAAATAGGGGTAGGTTAGTAACTTCAATTAGACGTGACACGACCGCCTCTGAGCCCATTCCGACACGGTGGGCGTCAAACATGGGCGGCAAAACTCATTTGATTCAAGCTCGTCCGAAAGACCTCTGTTTCTCCCTCCATTCCCCATTCATACACGGTGGGCGGCAAAACAAACTCGACTCGGCCGAAATCGATGTAGGCAAATATTTTCAATAGGGGCAGGTTTGTAACTTCACTCAGACGTGACACAACCGCCCTACCTGTCAGCCCCGTTCATACACCGTGGGCGCCAACCACCCTCTCCTCGCCCGAAATCGCTCTGGGCAAATATTGGCGAGATGCGAGATTACCGTCCTATCCCCAACCGACGAGACGTCCAAATTTTAAACGGGGGCTAAGTTCGTAACTTTCCCATATTTCAGACAGGCGCGTCCCAAAAACATGGTTCCCCGTACCTCTCCCTCCATTTTCCCATTCATACACCGTCCGCGCTAGAACACCCCATCCCCACACCAGCCTCCGTCCGCCACCCCATCCATCGCCGCCGTCCTCCACCACATCCATCGCCACCGTCCTCCACCATGCCGGAGCGCCTACCAAGACCGCGTCGTCCACTGCTAGAGATGGACGTTTCTCATCCACGGCGACGGACCAATAGCCTTGCATCGCGTCCTCTCGCTTCATCGGCGCCGTCGTCCTCTTTGCCGGGGCCGCTCACACGACCTTCTCTTCCACCAAACCGGGACTTATCCCCCGATGCACCCGTCTACCGTCGCAGATCTGCTTCAACGCCACCGACAGCCATCGCACCCCCGATGCCTACACGGCGCCGCAAGAGAGGTGGTACTTCATATCTCCTCAACTTTTTGATCTCAACCAGAAAATAGATCTTAACTTGGTTACTCTACTTTCTTTTCAGCTCTTAGAATTTAGTTCTTAGTTCGAAGCAAACAATGGATGCTAAATATCATTTCTCCGGTTTGCAGCTTCAAATCTGCCATGGCACAGCCATAATACGGTTTAATTGATCATGCTTAGGGTTTAATTGATCATGTTGGTTCCGTGGTGGTTTCTTTAATAGAAATCGGAGGGGAAACCCTCTTTTGCTAAAAAAAATATGCTTAGAGTTTCCCCCTTTTATGATCACTATACGATCAGAATACGTGCTTCGTGTCATAATAACACTGCTCCACCCATCAAGCTAAACAAGCTTAGTTGTTCAAATACGAATCTGATATTATTAAAACAGAGTTGTTTAATTGGTCAGCTAAATGTTCCTAAATTAGTTTCGAAAATGCATGTTCGCCGCTCGGGTGTGTATCTCTACAGGGTGCCCACGGTGGGCCGGCCCACCCTGGGATTTTGGGTCGTCCCAGGCCCCGATTCCCCTCTGTTCTGCTGCGCGCTTCCGATCTCTACTCGCCCCCAGCCGCCTGCCTCGCCGGCGACTTGCCGTCCCCGGACGGCATGACTCTAGGAGGAGACGCCGGACTAACAGGAGGCCAGGAGCCGCTCGCCCAACAGCGTCACCGCTGCCCGGGCGCGCCGCCGTGCCTACCTTCCCAGTCCGTTCAGGGCTCAGGCGTGCAGCACCCACCAAGCCAACCCGATTTATCCTGAGATACGTCCTCAACACTCAGCAGCCACTCCTCATCACCCATTTTCTAATTGATTCATTACTCATTAGGCAGGACTGTCATTAGGGTTTGTTGTGTGCTCAGTGCTACCTACACTTAATGGTTCAGATGTATTTCGGTAATCTTTAGTACCTCTAAAGTTCACAGGGTTTTCAAAATTCCGGCCCTCGGAACAGAAACTAGTCATTTTGGATTGTTGGTCGTAGTGACATTGACCCAGATTACTACTGCAAGCCAGGTTTGTTGACAATTTTACTTGTCTTTCTTACTCATTCGATATAATATCCAATTATTCACGTCGATTAGTTGCAAACAATAAGTGCTAGACAAACTTCTTCATTCAGATTTTGGACGGTCTCTTACTGCAGTTACAATTCTGCATACTTGTCCTAGTAAGCTCACAAGTAAATGATTGATTCACTACATCTATGCTTGCCTTGTCATATTTGTTGTCAATATTCTTTTAGGGTGGACCACCCTGTTTCTAAATACTGGAACCGTAGACATGAGTGAATAGTATTTCTCTATGTGATCTCTTCCATCATGTGTGGGTAACGAACACTGCATTGTATAGAAAGAAAGTGTCATTTCCAGCTTTTACATAGGTTTCGATCTTTTACATGGAATACAATCTGCCTACTTGCTTTGTGTCGCACTACCAACACTCCACCCTTGAAGCTAAACATTACGCCACTCATAATTGCTTAGTTTATTTGTTCAAATACGAATTTCATATGATTCTAATGTTCCTACTTCAGTTTTGAAATGTGTGCCTGCCTGTTATAGAGACATAAGGGGTTTGTATTTCTGTGTGTGGTCTGGTCAGCACGGTTGGGGAGGTGAACTTTGCATATGCAGGGGTTTATAGGGAGACACTCTCCGAGTTGAATCCGCAATGCATTCCATAGATAATCTGACTACTTTTTATGTTTTCATGAATCTCAGATTCTGAACAGCATCATAATGATTATGAGCTTGCGCGCATGAAAAGAATAAAGCAGAACAATGCCATGGCTGTCAAACTTGGCATTAAGGGACTGAAATCAAGTCTGGATGCAATGCAATGCAAACGCTCTCCACCTACAGATTCATGCTCAGAATATGATCCTAACAGTGATTCTGAGCTAGAGGGAGACCTAAGTCAATGTAGCTCCCTAGTGGAGGAGTCAGAGGAAGATGCCCTATCTTATTCACCCATCAAGGTACTTGCTCTAACTTTCCAAGGTTACATTGCTCGCACATATCTTGCAACTGATGCTTTGCATTGCTTCTACTTTGTTGAACTGCCATTAGCTTAGTTTACACATCGTGTATGTGAATACGCCCTGCCTATCCATTTTCAGTACATATTCCATCTGTCATCATACCATATTTATCCATTCAAATGTTGTTCTTGTGTATCAGACGTTCAAAAGGAAGAGGGCGATTGCTGATCGTGGAGGAGCACAAGCAAAGTATTTGGAAAAGGTAGTGGCACCTGATAAATCAAATAGCCCATTAGGTGTAGTTGCAATATCACCTGACCCACAAAATACCCCAACTCTAGCAGACTCTAGCCCTACTACACTGGTCATTTCTGATGCCCCAACTCAGCAGACCCCAACTGCAGCAAACAGTATGATTATGCCAGTTGACATAGCACCAGCTGTACGACGCAAAACCCCCATTCCAGCAAAGAGTACACCAAATCCAGTTGCCAAATCCCTTTTCGAACCAGAGAGAGCCCCAATTGCAGCAAATAGGACCCCTGTTCCATTTCTTCCCAGTTTAGAAGACGAAGCTTATGTTGTTGTCAGGAACTTTGTGCGCATCTTTCCTTCATGGAAAGATTATACCGCAGACACAGAACAATTTCCAGTCTTCCTCCGCAACTTACGCGTAAGTAATGTACTAATGTTATTCATGGTCATTACTGCATATGTTTCTGCTGACAGAAGACACAAGATTTCATTCTTTTAAATAGGCGAGGAGCAAACTGGATTGTGATGACGAGCAAGGGTTGGTTGCGCTTTTCAAGCACTCGTTGATGAAGTATCGTTCCTACCTGAGGCAAGCGCACTTCGATGGCAAGCCTCTGAACGAAATTTCTGTAAAGTCTCCGGTGCTACATTTATCCGACGGTGACTGGAATAATCTTGTTACACATTGGTCTCGGCTGCAGCGTAAGGTACTGTCTATGATATCACATCACAATTTGAACTACATTTCTGCATTTGCCTTAATGTCTCACTTGTACGAAAACTGTTAGCAGAAGAACATTCGTTCTCAAGGGACCACAGAATCTCGCAACTATACTGCACACTGCATTGCTCTTGTGAGTACCTCTTGCCCTGTATGACCATACTTACTTTCATAGCTGTTTGATTATGTAGCATCACTGCACATGTTAGCCTCGTAATCGTCCATTTGGTGGACATTATAAGATCCGTATGGACTCTTACATAAATTTAGAATCAACCCAATGCTTTTGAAGAGGTTTAGCTCTGCAGTCCTCTTGTAAGGACTGAACGTGGTCTATCACTGTACTTACATTAACAGCTACTCCCTCCGTCCCATAATATAAGAACGTTTTGTACAGTACACCAGTGTTCAAAACACTCTTGTATTATGGGAAGAGGGATTGGTTCATTTTGTAGCATTCTGCATCTTATCTCCCTCGCCCACCATTTACTAAAAAAGATCAGATCTATATTTAATCTTACCAACAAGTAGAATACACAGACAATGCCAGTGCAGAAGTGTAGCCCATTGCTCTTGTCAGTACATTTTGTCCTGTAACGCTTGTACTTCCAGGGATTGGTAGTTGATTATGTAGCATCAATCTGCATCTTATCTTCATTATCCTCTATCCCTTCCAGTATTATCATATCTATAATTACTCTCTACAAAATGTAGAGTACAGGCAATGCTTATGAAGAAGATTCTGTGCTGAAATTCTTGAGTTATCCTTCCCTTGACATGGAGAAGGGCATTATAAAGCCGGTGTTAACTGTTAATGTAAGTCAGTCCTTCTAAAGCCTTTATCCTCAACTGCTGTTTAATTTGCTCATACTCCCTATCGTTTACTGCTGTTTAGTTTGCTGTTTCTACCAAAATGCATGTTCGTAAGAACCGTAAGTTCTAAGTTTTACTTGTAAAACCAAATTCCTTATTCATACCATGCACATTACTTAATACTCCCTATATGTATGCTTGTTTTTGTGGATCTATAATCCAGTGTGTGGTGAAGCAGCCCACGTTTGCACCTTGTCATCTCCTGTTTTATCTTACTGATGTGGCTGATGATATGAACAACATGCCATGCACATTATCCAAAATAGATACAATGATTTTCTTTGCCCTTCATCTATGCTTGTTATGTTGACATGGTAATCCAGTAGTGTGGTGAAGCTCCCCGCATTATGAACAATGCCAAATTATGCTATTGATATTTTGAACTTACTCTTTATTTTCTAATTTGAAATTGGATAGAATTGACAGAACAGTTATCATCTTTGTTTATACACGTGCAAAACCTGTCATCTCTCTGCTTTGTTTCAGGGTGATATGCCTGATGGCATGCACAAGTCTGCTGAAGGCTGTGAGACAAACCCAACATATATTGCAGCAAAGAAGGCAAAACATCTTGAAGATAGCGAGACAACCCCAAAGTCTTGTCTTGATGCAGTGTTCAAGTTACTTGAGACTAACAGTCAGACAAGCTCACAGAATTCGTTGTCTGAATCAGTTCGACTTCTTCAGTCCCAAGTTCTAGCAGAAAGGCATTCTGCAACTCAACTTCGACTTGAAGTCCTATCTCTAAGAAAGATTGCGGAGAACACCAATGAGAACCTCATCGCTAAACAGCTACACCTGGAAGCTATGACCGACATGCTAGGCCGGTCTCACAGCCTTGCTCAGCAGCTTGCGCAGCAGTTCCCCCGCAAGGCTAACCTTTCTTGAACTGTCTTGGAAGTGGTCTCGGTTCAGTATTATTTTGTTACGCTGCAATGGTGCCCAGTTTTTGTAATCTGCTTCTTCGTTGCGCTTTATGATCACTGGTGGCGAACTTCGATGCCCAGTGGATGTAATATACCTTAAATCCTTTATTGTATAGTGTAGGTTTATTCTTAGTTACTATGCCGTAATTTCTTTATTGTATAGAGTAGGTTTGTTCTTAATTCCTACTAGTTACTGCCATCATTCGCTATCTGAAAAAAATCAGATGTAGTCGACCGGACCGAAACATTCGACTCTAACGGGCCAGGTTTTTAGCGGGCCACAATTGGGCCGGCCTGCGTCTTTCTTGGGCCCGAATGATTGGGGCCTTCACACATTGCGCCAGGCCCAAACTTACACCGGCCTATATTTTAGTTGGGCCTTTTGTCGACCCAGCGCTTAGTTTGGCCCAGGTAGCGTTGGGCCATTAACAGGCTGAATATTGTACTGGCCTGTTACGGCCGAGATGAAACCACGGGCCTTTAGCAGGCCAAAATGCATGTTGGGCCTCAATTTTCACTAGTCGTCGACGGGCCTTCAGCAGGCCGAAATGTAGACCGGGCCGTTTTGGGCCCAGTTAGCTCACGGGCCGTTACCAGGCCGAAACATATCTCGGGCCTTAGTTGGCCCACTGATATCATGGGCCTTTAAGAGGCCGAAAGCTTAGCACAGGCATCAACGGGCCGAATTACGCGACAGGCCTTTAACAGGCCCAAAGTCACGTTGGGCTTAACTGTTGCCACCTTTAGCACGGGCCGTTAGTGGGCCCGATGTCCCGTCGGACCATATATGGCCCATGGGCAGCACGGGCCATTCCCAGGCCGAAAGTCACACCGGGCTGAAATGGGCCCATGTCTACATCAGGCCTCTAACAGGCCGAAAGTCACTGGGCTGTAGTTGGGCCCAAATATTCGGCGAACAATTAACGGGCCAGATCTGGCTTCGGGCCGCAAATGGGCCCAAATATTGGGCGAACAATTAACGGGCCAGATCTGGCTTCGGGCCGTAAATGGGCCCAAATATTGGGCGAACAATTAACGGGCCAGATCTGGCTTCGGGCCGTAAATGGCCCTTTATTAAGCAGGCCGTTATTGGGCTGGCCCACTAGTACCTGATTAAGTTCTACGGGCCTTTGACTGGGCCGGCCTTTTTAACCTATATGGGCCTCTGTTGGGCCCAGCCACGTGTCGACGTATCATAGGCATGTCTCCTCCAATGGACGGGCGACATCTGGCCCACTGACGAGCTGACAGGTGTTCCCTTCGGCCGATCAGAATTTTGCACGTGGAAAGTTCCCATTGGTCAGGGCTGTTAACGGATTATTGGATCCAAAATCCGACCCGATAGCTTAACGGCGTTCCGTTACGGTGGATGCCACGCGTCGGTCACCCTTGACGAAAGCACTTCTGTGACGCGCGATTTATCGTCATGGAAGTGGACACTTCCGTGATGATAATTTTGGTAATGTCATGGAACACTTCTACGACAGCACGGGTATGACTATCTTGATTCTGTCATAAATTTGTCATGGATGTACATGCATGACAAAAAACGCGACCTACTGTGACAAACACGTATCATCACGGAAGTGTATTTTTTTTGTAGTGAGGTACGTGGACACACTCTCCCAACTCGTTGCTATGCATCACCTAGATGGATCTTGCGTGTGCGTAGGAATTTTTTTGAAATTACTGCGTTCCCCAACAATGGCATCCGATCCAAGTCTATGCGTAGATGTAATATGCACGAGTAGAATACAAAGAGTTGTGGGCGATAATAGTCATACTGCTTACCAGCATGTCTTACTTTGATTCGGTGGTATTGTTGGATGAAGCGGCCCAGACCGACATTACGCGTACGCTTACGCGAGACTGGTTCTACCGACGTGCTTCGCACATAGGTGGCTAGTGGGTGTCTGTTTCTCCAGCTTTAGTTGAATCAAGTGTGGCTACGCCTGGTCCTTGTTGAAAGTTAAAACAGCACACTTGACGAAAAAATCGTCGTGGTTTTGATGCGTAGGTAAAAACGGTTCTTGCTAAGCCCGTAGCAGCCACGTAAAATTTGCAACAACAAAGTAGAGGACGTCTAACTTGTTTTTGCAGGGCATGTTGTGATGTGATATGGTCAAGATGTGATGAGATATGAATTGTTTTATGAGATGATCATGTTTTGTAAAAGTTATCGGCAACTGGCAGGAGCCTTATGGTTGTCGCTTTATTGTATGAAATGCAATCGCCATGTAATTGTTTTACTTTATCACTAAGCGGTAGAGATAGTCGTAGAAGCAATAGTTGGCAAGATGAGAATGATGCTTCGATGGAGATCAAGGTGTCAAGCCGGTGACGTTGGTGATCATGATGGTGCTTTGGATATGGAGATCAAAGGCACAAGATGATGATGGCCATATCATATCACTTATATTGATTGCATGTGATGTTTATCCTTTATGCATCTTATTTTGCTTAGTTTGGCGGTAGCATTATAAGATGATCTCTCACTAAATTTCAAGGTACAAGTGTTCTCCTTGAGTATGCACCGTTGCCAAAGTTCGTCGTGCCGAGACACCACGTGATGATCGGGTGTGATAAGCTCTACGTTCACATACAACAGGTGCAAGCCAGTTTTGCACATGCAGAATACTCGGGTTAAACTTGACGAGCCTAGCATATGCAGATATGGCCTCGGAACACTAAGACCGAAAGGTCGAGCGTGAATCATATAGTAGATATGATCAACATAGTGATGTTCACCATTGAAAACTACTCCATCTCACGTGATGATCGGACATGGTTTAGTGGATATGGATCACGTGATCATTTAGATGACTAGAGGGATGTCTATCTAAGTGGGAGTTCTTAAGTAATATGATTAATTGAACTTAATTTATCATGAACTTAGTCCTGATAGTATTTGCATAACTATGTTGTAGATCAATAGCTCGCGATATAGCTCCCCGTTTATTTTTTGATATGTTCCTAGAGAAAAACTATGTTGAAAGATGATAGTAGCAATGATGCGGACGAGGTCCGTGATCTGAGGATTGTCCTCATTGCTGCACAGAAGAATTATGTCCTTGATGTACCGCTAGGTGACGGGCCTATTGCAGGAGCAGATGCAGACGTTATGAACGTTTGGCAAGCTCAGTATGATAACTACTTGATAGTTTAGTGCACCATGCTTTACGGCTTAGAACCGGGACTTCAAAAATGTTTTGAACTCCACGGAGCATATAATATGTTCCAAGAGCTGAAATTGGTATCTCAGACTCATGCTCGTGTCGAGAGGTATGAGACCTCTGACAGTACTTTGCCTACAAAATGGAGGAGAATAGCTCAACAAGTGAGCATGTGCTCAGATTATCTTGGTACTACAATTGCTTCAATCAAGTGGGAGTTAATCTTCCAGATAAGATAGTAATTGACAAAGTTCTCTAGTCACTATCACCGAGTTACTAGAACTTTGTGATGAACTATAATATGCAAGGGATAACATAAACGATTCCCAAGCTCTTCGCGATGCTGAAATCGGCGAAGGTAGAAATCAAGAAAAAGCATCAAATGTTGATGGTTGACAAGACCACTAGTTTCAAGTAAAAGGGCGAGGGAAAGAAAGGGAACTTCAAGAAGAATGGCAAGCAAGTTGCCACTCCCATGAAGAAGCCCAAAGCTAGACCCAAGCCTGAAACTTAGTGCTTCTACTGCAAGGGATTAATCTCTGGAAGCGGAACTGCCCCTAGATACTTGTCGGATAAGAAGGATGGCAAAGTGAACAAAGGTATATTTGATATACATGTTATTGATGTGTACTTTACTAGTGTTTATAGCAACCCCTCGGTATTTGATACTAGTTCAGTTGCTAAGAGTAGTAACTCGAAACGGGAGTTGCAAAATAAACAAAGACTAGTTAAGGGCGAGGTGACGATGTGTATTGGAAATGATTCCAAAGATGATAAGATCACCATCACACACTCCCTTTACCTTCGGGATTAGTGTTGAACCTAAAATAAATGTTATTTGGTGTTTGCGTTGAGCATGAATATGATTGGATCATGTTTATTGCAATATGGTTATTCATTTAAGTCAAAGAATAATTGTTGTTCTATTTACATGAATAAAACCTTCAATGGTCATACACTCAAAATAAATGGTTTATTGAATCTCGATCATGTTGATACACATATTCATAATATTGATGCCAAAAGATGCAAAGTTGATAATGATAAAGCAACATATTTGTGGCACTGCCGTTTAGGTCATATTGGTGTAAAGCACATGAAGAAACTCCATGCTGATGGGCTTTTGGAATCACTTGATGCTTGCGAACCATGCCTCATGGGAAAGATGACTAAGACTCCATTCTCCGGAACAATGGAGCGAACCGCTGACTTATTGGAAATAATACATACTGATGTATCCGATCCGATGAGTGTTGAGGCTCGCGGTGGGTATCGTTATTTTCTGACCTTCACAGATGATTTGAGCAGATATGGGTATATCTACTTGATGAAACATAAGTCTGAAACATTTGAAAAGTTCAAAGAATTTCAGAGTGAAGTGGAGAATCATCATAACAAAAATAAAAGTTTCTACGATCTGATTGCAGAAGCGAATATTTGAGTTACAAGTTTGGCCTTCAATTAAAACAATGTGGAATAGTTTCACAAACTCATGCCACCTGGAACACCATAGCATAATGGTGTGTCCGAACGTCATAACCGTACTTTATTGGATATAGTGCAATCTATGATGTCTCTTACCGATTTACCACTATCGTTTTGGGGTTATGCATTAAAGACAACTACATTCACGTTAAATAGGGCACCGTCTAAATCCATTGAGACGACACTATATGAACTATGGTTTGGCAAGAAACCTAAGTTATCATTTCTTAAAGTTTGAGGTTGCAATGCTTATGTGAAAAAGTTTCAACCTGATAAGCTCGAACCCAAATCGGAGAAGTGCGTCTTCATAGGATACCCAAAAGAAAATGTTGGGTACACCTTCTATCACAAATCCGAAGGCAAGATCTTTGTTGCTAAGAATGGATCCTTTCTAGAGAAGGAGTTTCTCTCGAAAGAAGTGAGTGGGAGGAATGTAGAACTTGATGAGGTAATTGTACCTTCTCCCGAACTGGAAAGTAGTTCATCACAGAAATCAGTTCCAGTCATGCCTACACCAATTAGTGAGGAAGTTAATGATGATGATCATGAAACTTCAGATCAAGTTACTACCGAACCTCGTAGGTCAACCAGAGTACGTTCCGCACCAGAGTGGTACGGTAATCCTGTTCTGGAAATCATGTTACTAGACCATGACGAACCTATGAACTATGAGGAAGCGATGATGAGCCCAGATTCCGCAAAATAGCTTGAGGCCATGAAATCTGAGATGGGATCCATGTATGAGAACAAAGTGTGGACTTTGGTTGACTTGCCCGATGATCAGCAAGCCATAGAGAATAAATGGATCTTCAAGAGGAAGACGGACGCTGATAGTAGTGTTACTATCTACAAAGCTAGACTTGTCGAAAAAGGTTTTTGACAAAGTTCAAGGTGTTGACTATGATGAGATTTTCTCACTCGTAGCGATGCTTAAGTCTGTCCGAATCATGTTAGCAATTGCCATATTTTATGAAATCTGGCAAATGGATGTCAAAACTACATTCCTTAATGGATTTCTTAAAGAAGAGTTGTATATGATGCAACGAGAAGGTGTTGTCAATCCTAAGGTGCTAACAAAGTGTGCAAAGCTCCAGTGATCCATCTATGGACTGGTGCAAGCATCTCGGAGTTGGAATATATGCTTTGATGAGTTGATCAAAGCATATAGTTTTATACAGACTTGTGATAAAGCCTGTATTTACAAGAAAGTGAGTGGGAGCACTATAGCATTTCAGATAAGTATATGTAAATGACATATTGTTGATCAGAAATGATGTAGAATTTTTTTGGAAAGCATAAAGGAGTGTTTGAAAGGAGTGTTTCAAAAGAAAGGCCTCAATGAAGCTGCTTACAAATTGAGCATCAAGATCTATAGAGATAGATTAAGACACTTGATATGTTTTTTCAATGAGTACATACCATGACAAATTTTTGAAGTAGTTCAAAATGGAACAGTCAAAGAAGGAGTTCTTGCCTGTGTTGCAAGGTGTGAAGTTGAGTAAGACTCAAAGCCCGACCACGCAGAAGATAGAAAGAGAATGAAAGTCATTCCCTATGCCTCAGCCATAGGTTCTATAAAGTATGCCATGCTATGTACCAGACCTATTGTATACCCTGCACTGAGTTTGGCAAGGGAGTACAATAGTGATCTAGGAGTAGATCACTGGACATTGGTCAAAATTGTCCTTAGAGGACTAAGGAAATATTTCTCGGTTATGGAGGTGATAAAGAGTTCGTCGTAAAGAGTTACGTCGATGCAAGCTTTAACACTGATCTGGATGACTCTAAGTTTCAATCTGGATACATATTCAAAGTGGGAGCAATTAGCTAGAGTAGCTCCATGCAGAGCATTGTAGACATAGAAATTTGCCAAATACATACGGATCTGAATGTGGCAGACCCGTTGACTAAACTTCTCTCACAAGAAAAACATGATCACACCTTAGTACTCTTTGGGTGTTAATCACATAGGCAATGTGAACTAGATTATTGACTCTAGTAAACCCTTTGGGTATTTGTCACATGGTGATGTGAACTATGGGTCTTAATCACATGGTGATGTGAACTATTGGTGTTAAATCACATGGCGATGTGAACTAGATTATTGACTCTAGTGCAAGTGGGAGACTGAAGGAAATATGCCCTAGAGGCAATAATAAAGTTATTATTTATTTCCTTATTTCATGATAAATTTTTATTATTCATGCTAGAATTGTATTAACCGGAAACTTAGTACATGTGTGAATACATACACAAACAGAGTGTCACTAGTATGCATATACTTGACTAGCTCGTTGAATCAAAGATGGTTAAGTTTCCTAGCCATAGACATGAGTTGTCATTTGATTAACGGGATCACATCATTAGAGAATGATCTGATTGACTTGACCCATTCCATTAGCTTAGCACTTGATCGTTTAGTATGTTGCTATTGCTTTCCTCATGACTTATACATGTTCCTATGACTATGAGATTATGCAACTCCCGAATACCGGAGGAACACTTTGTGTGCTACCAAACGTCACAACGTAACTGGGTGATTATAAAGGTGCTCTACAGGTGTCTCCGATGGTGATTGTTGAGTTGGCATAGATCGAGATTAGGATTTGTCACTCCGATTGTCGGAGAGGTATCTCTAGGCCCTGTCGGTAATGCACATCACTATAAGCCTTGCAAGCAATGTGACTTAATGAGTTAGTTGCGGGATGATGCATTACGGAACGAGTAAAGAGACTTGCCGGTAACGAGATTGAACTAGGTATTGAGATGCCGACGATCGAATCTCGTCCAAGTAACATACCGATGACAAAGGGAACAATGTATGTTGTTATGTGGTTTGACCGATAATGATCTTCGTAGAATATGTAGGAACCAATATGAGCATCCAGGTTGCGCTATTGGTTATTGACCGGAGATGTGTCTCGGTCATGTCTACATAGTTCTCGAACCCGTAGGGTCCGCACGCTTAACGTTCGATGACGATTTATATTATGAGTTATGTGATTTGATGTACTGAAGGTTGTTCGGAGTCCCGGATGAGATCATGGACATGACGAGGAGTCTAGAAATGGTCGAGACGTAAAGATCGATATATTGGAAGGCTATATTCGGACATCGGAAAGGTTCCGAGTGATTCGGGTATTTTTTGGAGTACCGGAGAGTTACGGGAATTCGCCGGGAGAAGTAATGGGCCTTATTGGGCTTTAGTGGAGAGAGGGGAGAAGGGCCAAGAGGTGGCGCGCACCTCCCCCTGCCCAAACCGAATTGGACAAGGGGTGGGGGCGCGACCCCCCTTTCCTTCTCCCTCTCCCTCTCTTTCCTTCTCTCCTACTCCGAATTGGAAAGAGGAGGGGAATCCTACTTGGACTGGGGAGTCCTAGTAGGATTCCCCACACCTGGTGCCCCCCCTTGGGTCGGCCACCTCTTCCCTCCCCTCCTTTATATACGTGGCCAGGGGGCACCGTAAAGACACTCAAGATTTGTCTTAGCCGTGTGCGGTGCCCCCCTCCACAGTTACACACCTCGGTCATATCGTCGTAGTGCTTAGGCGAAGCCCTGTGTCAGTAACTTCATCATCACCATCGCCACGCCGTCGTGCTGACGAAACTCTCCCTCGGCCTCAACTGGATCAAGAGTACGAGGGACGTCATCGAGCTGAACGTGTGCCGAACATGGAGGTGCCGTACGTTCGGTGCTAGGATCGGTCGGATCGTGAAGACGTACGACTACATCAACCGCGTTGATATAACGCTTCCGCTTTCGATCTACGAGGGTACGTGGACACACTCTCCCCGCTTGTTGCTATGCATCACCTAGATGGGTCTTGCGTGTGCGTAGGAATTTTTTTGAAATTACTACGTTCCCCAACAAAAATGATGTAAAGTTGCTTGTAAATGAATATAAAACATCCAAAATTGATACTATAATAGCATGGAACAATAAAAAATTATAGATAAGTTGGAGACATATCAAGCATCCCCAAGCTTAATTCATGGTCGTCCTCGAGTAGGTAAATGATAAAAACAGAAATTTTTGGTGTGGAATTCTACCTATCATATTCATCATATAATTTTTCTTTTGTTGTATGGACATTTCAATTAGAGTGATTAAAAGCAATAGTCTATAATTTGACAAGGAGACATAAATAATCAAGCATACCAACAAGCAACTATGTCTTTCAAAATATCAACGCTAAAGAAAGTTATCCCTAGCCAATTATGCTCTATCATTGATCCATTCATGAAACACACCCAATATTAACTACACCCAATACACAAGTATGACAATGGTGCTCTCTAGTTGGTGCTTTATAAGAGAATATGAAGACTCAAAGTAAAAATAAAAATTGCATAAATTAAATAGATAGGCCCTTCGCATAGGGAAGCAGATATTTGCAGAGGTACCAGAGCTCAAAGCTTAAATTAGAGATATAAAATTATTTTGAGAGGCATGATTTTCTTATCAATGCTACGACTGAAAGTTTCCAATATCTTCCATGCTAGACATATTATAGGCAGTTCCCAAACAGAAAATAAAGTTCTTTTCCTTTCCACCATTCCACCACAATCCATGGCTAGCCGTTTCCACGGGTGCCTTTCAAACTTTCCACTTTCCAAGGAATTTTGATATTATTATTTTTGATTCATTGTGGGACTGGACATCCCTATTACCTTGCCATTCTCTCGTGCAATGATAAGTGAATAAACACCCATCATGAGAATAACCCACCTAGCATGAAGAATATTGGCCACCCCCTGCTGCCACATGAGCGATACAGGCACACAAAACGGAAATTTATTCTGAATAAATAGAGTTAACACATGCAAATTTACTTAGAACAGCAAGTGAATACTACATATAGGTAGGTATGGTGGACTCATTTGGCAGAACTTTGGGTTTAAGGAGTTTGGATGCACAAGAAATATTCCTGCTTAGTACAAATGAAGGCTAGCAAATAGATTGAGAAGCGACCAACCAAAAAAACAACAGCCATAAACATGCATTGAACATAACTGTTGTAGGGTGGAACCCTAAGTGGAGATCTTTCACGAATTGGAGGGGGAATCCCACGAAGAACACGAAGAAATCACAAGAGGAACACTCAAGAACAAGCCCATTTACACATCCACTAGACTCAAATCCACACAAGATCCATAAAGGTAAATAAACAACAAGAGGAACAAGGGTACATGATAAGGTTCATCCCAAATCCAAGAAGGAGATGAGGTCTTGATGATCCTATGATGGGGATCCTTCCCTAGATGGGGGTCTTGAATCCACTAGGGATCTTCTCCTAGGAGGTCTTGGTCTCCATGGGAGAAGGTAGATAGGAGTAAAGCTCTCAAGATCATATCATGTACTTTGCTAACCCTAAAAACTGAGAGGAGCACGGAATATATAGTCTAGGGTATGGGCCTCGGTGGTTACATGGGCTTTTTAGCCCAATTCGTAGCGAAACTGGGCGGACCGGACAGTCCGGTGAGTCCAGATGCATTTTCGGGTGCCAGCGAACTGTCCGCTGTGGGGACCCGACTATTCGGTAGTGCAATTTTTGTGCGACTGGACTGTCTGCTGTGGGGACCAGACTGTCCGGTAGTGCAATTTCTACATGCTTCCTTTTCTTCATATTGACACTTCTGGTCAGCTCTTGGGTCTTGGGGTCCTTCTCCTTGGCCTTCGGGAAGCTTCCTAGCTGCTTGGTGGCGGTTGCCTTCGTACCTAATGATGCACAACGTTCCATGGTGAGGTAGCAACCAAGTCCAATGGATATTCATGTAAATCTCGAACAGGATGAGTGGGTTCACCTTAAGTCCGGTAGGTCCACTTGGGGCTTGAGGTGCTAAGAATGTGTACATGGAGATGACCGTAGGATGCTCTGCATCATCCCCTCCCCCTTGGGAAAGATCCGACCTCGGATCGTAAATCGTATCGCAATGTACATGGTAGGCATGGATGCACTTGTTTTTGGCCGGAGTGTATGTGATGGTGCAGTGAAAACACTCCAAGATGTCTTGTCGCTTGATGAGGTTCCCTAAGATTTTGGTGTGACCAATATAGCTAGCTCATGACGGTACCGCCTTGTGAATACTTAACGAAAGAACATGACAAACACTTGGAAAAACCAATGAGGTTAGCGTGAATGCAAAACGTATCATTCGGGTGCTGAGATACCCAACAAGTGACTTTATCATGCTTATCATAAGGAAGGACAAGGTAGTATGACATGGCATGGAAGCATATGATGTGAGTACAACCAAATACATTAGGATCAAACAAACAAGCATGCGTCACTAGTAGAATGTCCAAGTCTCAAAGATTAATAAGCATAGCATGGTTGTACTCACTACAATGTTTTATGAGAGAGGCAACTAATGGAGACAAGGGACAATGTTCTAGACAAGGCAAGTGAGAGGCATGAGAATATATGCCATCAACCCAATGCAATGAGAAATTATGTATCATGGGTGATGCGACAAAGCAAGCGGTCATAGTAAACAAGTCATGCAAACTAGTAGTGCGAAGTTGGAACATAGTAGAGGTGATCATGGTCATCATGTCATGTGTGCAAATAATTGGCATATGTAATGTGCATGACATATTGCAAGCATGAAAACAAGATATGAGCAAAGTATGCGCAATATCATGGAGCACACATAGAATATGGTAATAGCAACAAGGATCTCCACCGAGCATGCAAATACACATAGTAGTAGAAGAATAGTGAATCATATGTGTGTGCAAGCAAGGGTCACAATTTCATGGCAAAGGCATATAAAGAGGCATAACATGCAAAGTGAACACGGTAAAATGAGCATAAGGTGACAAGTGGTATATAGCCCATAGCCGTGTGAGATCCAAGTAAAAGAGATACACGTAGTCCTTGTGCGAAGGGAATGGTGTGAAGGATAATCCACGGGATCCCAAGTCATCGTTGCTCTCAGGAGCTCGTTTTGTCAACTCATGGGATTGTGAGGTTGACAAATATTCTTGAGTACCTACACAAAACAAAGGCAAAGGAAAAATTTTGTTTGTGTGGTATATGTACACATCATCCACTATGATGCATATGTGCATGTTTTGGTTAGCACAAGATATCCAATGCTCAAATAAATGAGATGCGTGAAAAATAAACATGTCATCCACCATGAAAGGTTTGTTGTTATGTATAGCATAATGGAGACTCATATTGTGTAATGCATCATGAGAATTATGTCGGGCATTGTCATGGATGGTATGCATATGGTGCACAAGGGATGGAATCATGTGAACTACATTCATGTACACGGCATGGTATATGGGATGAATTGCACAAATTTTCCAAAGGTAGCATAGAAATATCATCGCAAGAGAAGCAAAGTCCAATAACCATTATCTTGTCATCTATGCCATAAGTGCAAATGGGATTTATTTTAATGGGGCATGCATATTTACTATGTTGAGATTGTAATGATGCAATATGGGAGATCTCACTCATAGCATATGACAAGTTTAATGGATTGTCAAACATGACGTGACCGATAGAATTTTGACATGATATCCTATGGAGCATAGCATCACAACTAGGCAAATCGACATGCTCTTCATCATATACATCATAAATGGGTGGCACATCTAAGCATGTAGAAGACATAGTATTTGGTGAATCCACAAGGTGATCAACATCATGGAAGCAATCGATGTCAAGATAGTCCACTAGTGGGACAAGTGAAGGTCCATCACCTTTGTTACCTTTAGAGCTCCGCTCTTGTGTTGTAGGTGAGGTGGCAAAAATGGACACTTGTGTTGGGGAACGTAGCATGCAATTTCAAAAAAATTCCTATGCTCATGCAAGATCTATCTAGGAAATGCATAGCAACAAGAGGGGGAGAGTGTGTCCATGTACCCTCATAGACCGAAAGCGGAAGCGTTATGTTAACGCGGTTGATGTAGTCGAACGTCTTCACGATCCAACCGATCCAAGTACCGAACGTACGGCACCTCCGTGTTCAGCACACATTCAGCTCGATGACGTCCCTCGAACTGTTGATCCAGTAGAGGCTTGAGGGAGAGTTCTGTCAGCATGACGGCGTGGTGACAGTGATGGTGATGTGATCCGCACAGGGCTTCGCCTAAGCACTACGATGCTATGACCGGAGGAGTAAATTGTGGAGGGGGCACTGCAAACGGCTAAGAGAATTCTTGGTGTGCCTTTGGGGTGCCCCCCGCCCCCGTATATAAAGGGGGGAGGAGGAGGCCAGCAGCCAGGAGGGGCGTGCCATGGGGGGGAGTCCTACTTGGACTCCTAGTCCAAGTAGGATTCGACCCCGCTTTTTCCTTTCTCCACCGGAGGGAATAGGAACGAGAGGGAGAGGGAAAGGGAAGGGGGCCCGCGCCCCTCCTTGTCCTATTCGGACTCCCTAGGAGGGGCGCGCGCCACCCCCCGCGGGCTTCCCTCTCTCTCCCTTAGGCCCATGTAGGCCCAACGCTTCTCCGGGGGTTCCGATAACCCCTCGGTACTCCGAAAAAATACCCGAATCACTCGGAACCAATTTGATGTCCGAATACTACCTTCCAATATATGAATCTTTACCTCTCGACCAAATCGAGACTCCTCCTCATGTCCGTGATCTCATCCGAGACTCCGAACAAACTTCGGTCACCAAAAACACATAACTCATAATACAAATCGTCATCAAACGTTAAGCGTGCGGACCCTACGGGTTCGAGAACTATGTAGACATGACCGAGACACATCTCCGGTCAATAACCAATAGCGGAACCTGGATACCAATATTGGCTCCTACATATTCTACGAAGATCTTTATCGGTCAAACCGCATAACAACATACATCATTCCCTTTGTCATCAGTATGTTACTTGCCCGAGATTCGATCGTCGGTATCATCATACCTAGTTCAATCTCGTTACCGGCAAGTCTCTTTACTCGTTCCGTAATGCATCATCCTGCAACTAACTCACTAGTCACATTGCTTGCAAGGCTTATAGTGATGTGCATTACCGAGAGGGCCCAGAGATACCTCTCCGATACATGGAGTGACAAATCCTAATCTTGATCTATGCCAACTCAACAAACACCTTCGGAGACACCTGTAGAGCATCTTTATAATCACCCAGTTACGTTGTGACGTTTGATAGCACGCAAAGTGTTCCTCCAGTATTCGGGAGTTGCATAATCTCATAGTCAGAGGAATATGTATAAGTCATGAAGAAAGCAATAGCAATAAAACTAAACGATCATAATGCTAAGCTAACGGATTGGTCTTGTCCATCACATCATTCTCTAATGATGTGATTCCATTCATCAAATGACAACACATGTCTATGTCAGGAAACTTAACCAACTTTGATTAACGAGCTAGTCAAGTAGAGGCATACTAGGGACACTCTGTTTTGTCTATGTATCCACACATGTACTAAGTTTCCGGTTAATACAATTCTAGCATGAATAATAAACATTTATCATGATATAAGGAAATATAAATAACAACTTTATTATTGCCTCTAGGGCATATTTCCTTCAACTTCGTCAACAGCTTCGTCAACTTGATGGTACCATGTGGGGAGTGCATCGTCGTCCACCATGGCCATTTTGTCCATTGGAGGTATGGACACGTCGAGTGTAGGCATGTAGTGTTGGGAAACGTAGCATGGAAAACAAAAAAAATTCTACGCACACACAATGATCTATCCATGGAGATGCATAGCAACGAGGGGGAGTGTGTTTACGTACCCTCATAGACCGTAAGCGAAAGCGTTTCACAACGCGGTTGATGTAGTCAAACTTTCTTCGCGTTCCACCGATCGAGTACCGAACGTACGGCACCTCCGAGTTCTGCACACGTTTAGCTCGGTGACATCCCTCGCCTTCTTGATCTAGCAAGGTGTCAAGGTAGTAGATGAGTTCCGTCAGCACGACGGCGTGGTGACGGTGACAGTGAAGTGATCCGCGCAGGGTTTCGCCTAAGCACCACGAGAATATGACCGGGGGTGTAAACTATGGAGGGGGGCGCCGCACACGGCTAACAATTGTTGTTGTGTGTTCTAGGTGCCCCTCCCCACATATATATAGGTGGGAGGGGAGGAGAGGTAGCCAGGGGCGCCCCAAGTAGGATCCGAATCCTACTTGGGGTTTCCCCAAATGGCGCCCCCCTTTCCTTTTTCATCGGAGAAGAAAGGGAAGGGGGAAGAAGAGAAGGAAGGGGGTGCCGAACCCCCTCTTCTCCTTCTCCTATTCGTCCTCCTACCATAGCAGGGGGGCGCCACCCCTTGTGGACTGGTGTGCTCCCCTCGCATGGCCCATATGGCCCATATATTCCCCCGGGGGTTCTGGTAACCCCTCCGGTACATCGATAATTACCCGATACACTCCGGAACACTTCTGGTGTCCGAATACTACTGTCCTATATATCAAACTTTACCTCTCGACCATTTTGAGACTCCTCGTCATGTCCGTGATCTCATCCGGTACTACTAACAACATTCGTTCACCAAATCACATAACTCATATAATACAATATCGTCATCGAACGTTAAGCGTGCGGACCCTATGGGTTCGAGAACTACGTAGTCATGACCGAGACACCTCTCCAGTCAATAACCAATAGCGGAACCTGGATGCTCATATTGGCTCCTACATATTCTACGAAGATCTTTATCGGTCGAACCGTTATGACAACATACGTAATTCCCTTTATCCATGGGTATGTTATTTGCCCGAGATTCGATCGTCGGTATCTGCATACCTAGTTCAATCTCATTACCGGCAAGTCTCTTTACTCGTTCCGTAATACATCATCCTGTAACTAACTCATTAGTCACTTTGCTTGCAAGGCTTCTTATGATATGTATTACCGAGAGGGCCTAGAGATACCTCTCCGAAACTCGGAGTGACAAATCCTAATCTCGATCTATGCCAACTCAACAAACACCTTCAGAGATACCTATAGAGCATATTTATAATCACCCAGTTACGTTGTGACATTTGATAGCACACAAGGCATTCCTCCGGTATTCGGGAGTTGCATAATCTCCTAGTCGAAGGAATATTTATTTGACATGAAGAAAGCAATAACAATAAAACTGAGCGATCAATATGCTAAGCTAACGGATGGGTCTTGTCCGTCACATCATTCTCCTAATGATGTGATCCCGTTATGAAATGACAACTCATGTCCATGGTTAGCAAACCTTAACCATCTTTGATCGACGAGCTAGTCTAGTAGAGGCTCACTAGGGACACGGTGTTTGTTTATGTATTCACACATGTATCAAGGTTTCCGATTAATACAATTCTAGCATGAATAATAAACCTTTATCATGAATAAGTAAATATAAAATAACAACTTTATTATTGCCTCTAGGGCATATTTCCTTCATGTAGTCATGTAGGAAACCTAGCACCAAAGAAAACACACTCGGAGTAGAGGTTATGTTGTTAGAAATCATAGTGTCCTCACGTGCCCTCGCAACTACCTCACTCACTAAGTGTTGTGTCTCACTCACTCCTGCTAGGATGCGCTCCCTCATATGGTTTGTGGAGTCACTCAAATGGCTCTCAACCTCACATAGGATGTGGTGGCATGCTCTCGTGTGTGGGGATAGAAAAAACTTTATGGAGTCAAATGGTGGTAAAACCAGGATGATCAGCTCGGGCACGTCGCTAGCTTTCCAACGAGCCAAAGAACACCCAAATCGAAGTTCGGGAGTGGGAGATATGGCCGAAACAAGTAATGAGTCGGAGCAATTTTTGAACTAGCGGATAGTCCGGTCCTGTGGAGCGGACAGTCCGGTCCTCGTCTAAAAACCTTTTGAATCGAGCGGATAGTCCGGTATGGGGGAGCGGATAGTCCGATCTGTGAGCGATTTGCTCCTGATGCGAGCGGACATTCCGGTATAGGGGTCCGGACAGTCCGGTGCGGGCTGGGAAGGCACGAACTTGAATTTCTTGGGCGGGAATGGATGATTTCAAGCTTGAAATTGATAGGGGAAAAAGAAAAATTGAGGCTAGGGAATGCCAAGGGCGGTAGATCCACTTGCCAAACACTAGATCCACAGATCAAAATCAACAAAAACTCACAAGAACATCAAATCACAAGAATTGTTTTTGCAATTTTTTGGGGAAATTTCCGAAATTGGGGAGAAAATTCAAACTAAGGCAAGAAAGTGGGGGATTGGGGGCTCCAAATTAGTGAGAACCTTGCTCTGATCCAAGATGTCGTAGGGTTGAACCCTAAGTGGAGATCTTTCACGAATTGGAGGGGGAATCCCATGAAGAATACGAAGAAATCACAAGAGGAACACTCAAGAACAAGCCCAATTACACATCCACTAGACTCAAATCCACACAAGATCCACCAAGGTACATAAACAACAAGAGGAACAAGGGTACATGATGTTGGAAATATGCCCTAGAGGCAATAATAAAATGGTTATTATTATATTTCCTTGTTCATGATAATTGTCTATTGTTCATGCTATAATTGTATTAACCGGAAACCGTAATACATGTGTGAATACATAGACCACAACATGTCCCTAGTAAGCCTCTAGTTGACTAGCTCGTTGATCAATAGATGGTTATGGTTTCCTGACCATGGACATTGGATGTTGTTGATAACGGGATCACATCATTAGGAGAATGGTGTGATGGACAAGACCAAATCCTAAGCATAGCACAAGATCGTGTAGTTCGTTTGCTAGAGCTTTTATAATGTCAAGTATCATTTCCTTAGACCATGAGATTGTGCAACTCCCGGATACCGTAGGAGTGCTTTGCGTGTATCAAACGTCACAACGTAACTGGGTGGCTATAAAGGTGCACTACAGGTATCTCCGAAAGTCTTTGTTTGGTTGGCACGTATCGAGACTGCGATTTGTCACTCCGTATGACGGAGAGGTATCTCTGGGCCCACTCGGTAATGCATCATCATAATGAGCTCAATGTGACTAAGGAGTTAGCCACGGGATCATGCATTACGGAAGGAGTAAAGAGACTTGCTGGTAACGAGATTGAACGAGGTATGGGGATACCGACGATCGAATCTCAGGCAAGTAACATACCGATGGAGAAAGGGGATTGAATACGGGATTGATTGAATCCCCGACATCGTGGTTCATCCGATGAGATCATCGTGGAACATGTGGGTGTTGGGTAACGTAGCAGAAATTCAAAATTTTCTACGCATCACCAAGATCAATCTATGGAGTATTCTAGCAACGAAGGGAAGGGGAGTGCATCTACATACCCTTGTAGATCGCGATGCGGAAGCGTTGCAAGAACGCGGATGAGGGAGTCTTACTCGTAGCGATTCAGATCGCGGTTGATTCCGATCTGAGCACCGAAGAACGGTGCCTCCGCGTTCAACACACGTGCAGCCCGGTGACGTCTCCCACGCCTTGATCCAGCAAGGAGAGAGGGAGAGGTTGAGGAAGACTCCGTCCAGCAGCAGCACGACGGCGTGGTGGTGGTGGAGGAGCGTGGCAATCCCGCAGGCTTCGCCAAGCACCGCGGGAGAGGAGGAGGAGGGAGAGGGGTAGGGCTGCGCCGAAAAGGAGACGTTCTCGTGTCTTGGGCAGCCCCAAACCTCAACTATATATAGGGGGGGGAGGGGCGGCGCCCCCTCTAGGGTTTCCACCCCCAAGGGCTGGCGGCCAGCCCTAGATCCCATCTAGGGGGGCGGCCAAGGGGAGGAGAGGGGGGGCGCCACTAGGGTCGGCCTTAAGGCCCATCTGGACCTAGGGTTTGCCCCCTCCCACTCTCCCATGCGCTTGGGCCTTGGTGGGGGGGCGCACCAGCCCACCTGGGGCTGGTCCCCTCCCACACTTGGCCCACGCAGCCTTCTGGGGCTGGTGGCCCCACTTGGTGGACCCCCGGGACCCTCCCGGTGGTCCCGGTACATTACCGATATCACCCGAAACTTTTCCGGTGACCAAAACAGGACTTCCCATATATAAATCTTTACCTCCGGACCATTCCGGAACTCCTCGTGATGTCCGGGATATCATCCGGGACTCCGAAAAACATTCGGTAACCACGTATATCTTTTCCCTATAACCCTAGCGTCATCGAACCTTAAGTGTGTAGACCCTACGGGTTCGGGAACCATGCAGACATGACCGAGACGTTCTCCGGTCAATAACCAACAGCGGGATCTGGATACCCATGTTGGCTCCCACATGTTCCACGATGATCTCATCGGATGAACCACGATGTCGGGGATTCAATCAATCCCGTATGCAATTCCCTTTGTCCATCGGTATGTTACTTGCCCGAGATTCGATCGTCGGTATCCCTATACCTTGTTCAATCTCGTTACCGGCAAGTCTCTTTACTCGTTCCGTAACTCACATCATCCCGTGATCAACTCCTTGGTCACACTGTGCACATTATGATGATGTCCTACCGAGTGGGCCCAGAGATACCTCTCCGTTTATACGGAGTGACAAATCCCAGTCTCGATTCGTGCCAACCCAACATACACTTTCGGAGATACCTGTAGTGCACCTTTATAGCCACCCAGTTACGTTGTGACGTTTGGTACACCCAAAGCATTCCTACGGTATCTGGGAGTTGCACAATCTCATGGTCTAAGGAACTGATACTTGACATTAGAAAAGCTCTGAGCAAACGAACTACACGATCTTGTGCTAGGCTTAGGATTGGGTCTTGTCCATCACATCATTCTCCTAATGATGTGATCCCGTTATCAACGACATCCAATGTCCATGGTCAGGAAACCGTAACCATCTATTGATCAGCGAGCTAGTCAACTAGAGGCTTACTAGGGACATGGTGTTGTCTATGTATCCACACATGTATATGAGTTTCCTATCAATACAATTCTAGCATGGATAATAAACGATTATCATGAACAAGGAAATATAATAATAACCTATTTATTATTGCCTCTAGGGCATATTTCCAACAGTGGGAGCCAATATGGGTATCCAGATCCCGCTATTGGTTATTGGCCGGAGAGATGTCTCGGTCATGTCTGCATGGTTCCCGAACCCGTAGGGTCTACACACTTAAGGTTCGGTGACGCTAGAGTTGTTATGGGAAATTGTATGTGGTTACCGAAGGTTGTTCGGAGTCCCGGACGTCACGAGGAGTTCCAGAATGGTCCGGAGGTAAAGATTTATATATGGGAAGTCCAGTTTCAGTCGCCGGAATGGTTTCGGGGGTTATCGGTATTGTACCGGGACCACCGAAAGGTGTCCGGGGGTCCACCGGGTGGGGCCACCTGCCCCGGGGGACCTAATGGGATGAATATGGGTGGGAACCAGCCCCCTAGTGGGCTGGTGCACCCCCCAAGGGACCAAGGCACCTAGGGTTGGAAACCCTAGGGGGAGGGGGCGCCTCCCACCTGCTTGGGGGGCAAGTTTCCCCCTCTTGGCCGCCGCCCCCCCCATCTAGATGGATCTAAGGGGGCCGGCCCCCCTCTCCCCTTCCCCTATAAATAGTGGGGGGGGGGGTTGGGTGGGAGGGCTGCAGTACCCCCTTGCCCTGGAGCAGCCCCTCCCTCCTCCTACACCTTCTCCTCCGTAGTGCTTGGCGAAGCCCTGCAGGAGAACCGCAAGCTCCACCACCACGCCGTCATGCTGCCGGAGTTCTTCCTCAACTTCTCCTCTCCCCTTGCTGGATCAAGAAGGAGGAGACGTCCCCAGGCTGTATGTGTGCTGAACACGGAGGCGCCGTCCGTTCGGCGCTTGGATCGGATCTACCGCGATTTGAATCGCTGCGAGTATGACTCCATCAACCGCGTTCTTGTAACGCTTCCGCTTAGCAATCTTCAAGCGTATGAAGATGCACTCCCTCTCTCTCGTTGCTAGCATCTCCTAGATTGATCTTGGTGATACGTAGGAAATTTTTAAATTATTACTATGTTCCCCAACACATGATAAGGTTCATCCCAAATCCAAGAAGGAGATGAGGTCTTGATGATCTTATGATGGGGATCCTTCCCTAGATGGGGGTCTTGAATCCACTAGGGATCTTCTCCTAGGAGGTCTTGGTCTCCATGGGAGAAGGTAGATAGGAGCAAAGCTCTCAAGATCATATCATGTACTTTGCTAACCCTAAAAACCGAGAGGAGCATGGACTATATAGTCTAGGGGCGAAGGGGTATGTCTTCGGTGGTTACATGGGCTTTTTAGCCCAATTCGTAGCGAAACTGGACGGACCGGACAGTCCGGTGAGTCCACATGCATTTTCGGGTGCCAGCGGACTGTCCGCTGTGGGGACCCGACTATTCGGTAGTGCAATTTCTGTGCGACTGGACTGTCTGCTGTGGGGACCAGATTGTCCGGTAGTGCAATTTCTACATGGTTCCTTTTCTTCATATTGACACTTCTGGTCAGCTCTTGGGTCTTGGGGTCCTTCTCCTTGGCCTCCAGGAAGCTTCCTAGCTGCTTGGTGGCGGTTGCCCTCGTACCTAATGATGCACAACGTTCCATGGTGAGGTAGCAACCAAGTCCAATGGATATATTCATGTAAATCTCCAAGAGGAGCGGGTTCATCTTAAGTCCGATAGGTCCACTTGGGGCTTGAGGTGCTAAGAAGGTGTACATGGAGATGACCGTAGGATGCTCTGCATCAATAACTAACACTGAATAATGCACCATAAGTAGGATGTAACTTTGTTGCATAACTATTGACTTAAGATGCATGCATAGGGAATTGCAAACCTTAACACCAATATTATTACTAAACCACAATTACTCACCAACATGACTCACATATTATCATCTCCATATCGCAAAACTATTGCAACGAGTCAAACTTTATCATATCCAATGATCTTCATGAATGTTTTTTTTATATCCTTCCTGGATATTCATCATATTGGGACTGTCGGGGGGATGACCCTCGGGTAGTCCCAAGACGGCGATCCGGACGGCGTGCCGGCCTGCCTGGACCGGCTACTCTGGCTCACGCCTGCGACCGACTGCTCTAGCCAGCCGGCTGCCCGAAATCAACTACGGTGTCCCATCAGACACGCGCAGATGAGATGGCCGTACCCTGCAGCAGCACACTATTGACAAATAATGGAGCACTATGCGCATCGTCATCAACAGTGGCGCATCATCATCAACAGTGGCCCCTTGTCCCCTGGGCGTCTAGGCGTCTCCTCATAAAAGACCCCAGGTGGCCTCCTCGCTAGCTGTGGTATGCTCGCGGACGCTCGTTCCCGCCTCTCTCCAGACGATGACACTGATACGTCTTCAATGTATCTGTAATTTTTGATTGTTACATGCTATTGGATTATCTATCTTGGATGTTTTATATGCACCGCACCAGTGGCGCTCGGCCAAGTCTACGCCGGCACCAACGCGGAGTTCAAGGAGCAGATGGAGCTGGTACTCCATCACTCCGTCGTCCACACCAACGGCCCGGCTCTGCCACCGCGCTCCTCCCCGTGAAGCCGGAGCCGGCTTCCCCTCCACGCTCTTCGCCGCCGCGCAGTCGCGACGACCAAATCAGACGTCGTCTCAAGGAAGAGAGGCTCTCGCCGCCGCCCAGCACATCGTGAAGGAGGAGCGGCTCTCGCCGCCGCCGCCCCGGCGCATCATGAAGGAGGAGCGCCACTCGCCGCCACCGCCCCTGCCCAAGGTGCGCAGGTGCATTCTGCACTACCTCCGCAGTGGCTCCTCACTGTCGTCGTCCCGGAGCGCCATGACGGCGCAGGAGTACGTCGACCAGGAGCAGCGCCAGCGGGACAGACGCAACGCCGCTCGTCGAACCCAGTTTGCGGACTCCGACGTCCCGCCGCCACACATCGCGACGGACGTAGACCTGGCGTACGCCTGGGCCCTGGACCGCTCCGTGATGACGCCGAAGACGTCCAAGCATTGTCTCTGCCGCCTCGACGGGGAAATGGCCAGGTATAGCGAGGAATGGTCCCTCACCGAGATCGCCGCCGCCGCCAACGATGACGCCTCCAACGACTGCCGCCCTCTCCCCCAGCCCACGTCCTCGATGGTCGCGGCCGCACCGTGCACGACACAGGAGGAGGCGGAGAGGATCATACGCGAGCGTCAGGCGGCCGCCGGGAAGCCCCGCCGCTGCGCCACCACCTTTCGCCGCCCCAAGTCTGATAATGACGACTCCGACGGTGGCCCGGGCGACGATGACGAAGGAGGAGCAGCCGGCCAGCCCGGCATTGGCTGCGAGGTCACCGTGAACTGTAAGATAGCTTAGGGTTTTAGTTTTAGGTTTTTAGTTCACTAGACGAAATATCGTTTAGTTTTTTTTATAAATTATCCTACTTTCAATGAAACCCGCCGTGTTTATATCAAAATTCGCCATGTTTGTACGAATTTCGTCCGGTTGGTTTGAGTTGTTGTGAAAATGTATACGAATAGCGTTGGATGTTGACCTCCCACATCCGTGTACGTGGACTGGTCCTCCTTATCCACGAACGAACGCGGAAGGTTTTTTGTGGGTTGCCGTTAGAGATGCCCTAAAGCGACAGTTTGGAACTGTGTTTGCGGCAGGGGTTTAACAGTGTGCGACGGACGGTTCTCCTCACTGTCCTATATATACGCCTCTGGTCTCGCTTCGGAGCTCCTCCGTAGAAGCGCGATTGGTTTGCCGTAGCCAGTGCCCAGTGGCGCGCCCAGTGGTAGCTAGCGAGCGAGCGTGTGCCACGACTCCATCATAAGCTATACGTACGTGTCTAAGCTAGCATCTATCTCTAGGTCGACCATGCTGGCCTTCGCCGAGGGCACGAGCTGCACGACCACCGATCCGCCTCTGGCGGACAGCTACCGCGCGCTGCTCTGCAGAGGCGAGCTCGAGGGCGGCGGCGCTGCGCCGGCGCATGCGTTGGAGAGCCTGGCCATGCTGGAGCGTGATCTGCCAATTATCGACTTGAAGCACCTGACGAGCCGCGACGCAAGGGAGAGCAAGGCGTGCGCGGACGCCATGGCGAGAGCGGCGTCGGAGTGGGGCTTCTTCCAAGTGGTCAACCACGGCGTGGGGCGGGAGCTCCTGGAGGAGATGAGGCGGGAGCAGACGAGGCTGTTCCGCCTCCCGTTCGGTACCAAGGACAAGGCCGGGCTCCTCAACGGCTCGTACCGGTGGGGCAACCCGACGGCCACGTCGCTCGGGCAGCTCTCGTGGTCGGAGTCCTTCCACGTTCCGCTCCCCAGCATCTCCCGGGAAGACTGTGACTACGGAAAGCTCAGCACATTGAGGTAGAGTACGTGCGTAAGCATGCATGCAAGCCCGTATGCATGCTTGATTACTTGCTCGTCTGATGGCTGATGAGCAAAAGTTTTGTTACTAGCAGGGGAGTGATGCAGGAGGTGGCGGACGCTATGTTGCGAGTGGCGGACACGGTGGCCGGCACGCTGGCGGAGAACCTTGGGCACGAGGCAGGGGGCAGCGAGTCGGCGTTCCCGGCAGGGTGCGACGGGACGACGTGCTTCCTGCGGCTGAACAGGTACCCGGCGTGCCCGTTTGCGGCGGACTCCTTGGGCATGGTGCCGCACACGGACAGCGACTTCCTCACCATCCTCTGCCAGGACCAGGTCGGGGGCCTACAGCTCATCAAGGACTCCCGCTGGGTCGCCGTGAAGCCCCACGCCGACGCGCTCATTGTCAACGTCGGCGATCTGTTTCAGGCGTGGAGCAACAACAGGTACAAGAGCGTGGAGCACAAGGTGGTGGCCAATTCCAAGGCGGAGCGCTTCTCCGTCGCCTACTTCCTGTGCCCGTCGTCGGACTCGTCCGTCGGAACATGCGGCGAGCCGTCGCCGTACAAGCCGTTTACCTTCGGAGAGTATAGGAGGAGTGTACATGATGATGTCGAGAGAACCGGGAAAAAGATTGGACTCCCCAACTTTCTCAAACGTTCTACGGTTCACGGCCTCGATGACGACACGATGGACCTCTCTTCTTAACATTGTGAACTCAGTCTCACCGTCCACAGTTCGGAATTGGCACACCACAATGATACGTATGCTTGTGCGTATTCTAAAAAAAACCAGATGACCTTGTGACATACATGTAGTACAACGGCGGAGCCGTCGACTCCAATGAATGTGCTAAGGTATGGTACCATTCGGTTATACATTTGTTAGGGATCCTAACCGATGTGGTATCATTCGGTCGCACATGAGAACGTTCAAGCACAAGTCACATGGGATAGCTAGACCGGTAGTAGGATGGTGGTCGCGACATGCTGCCAGATGGCATCTGTAGGATTTGTTATTGATGTATATTATGGTGACTTAATACATGATAAACGTTCATACTCATCGTTCAGGGATATAAGCATCTATGTTGAATCTCGTCAACAAATCTCGGTGTCATGTTGTGATTGTTGGTCCTAATAAAACCAATGCGCACGTCAGATTTCTAACAAAACAGAAGAGGCCCCTTTGCAGCTGCTCACCACAGACTCATAGTGCTTGCTGGTACTTCATGGTCTGTCCGACTCCATCTTCCAATGACACACAATTTTACCATCAATTCGGTCTTACTTGTCTTTTAACAAAGTTGACACGGGTCATTCCACTATCGAAGAGTTTACAATGGACACATTATCGTGAGTGGTCCAGAGTAAAAATTGTCATGAAGCTTTTCACAGAAAGGGTGTGATGCAAAAAATAATTGCACCAAACTTCCTATGGGTCCTCGTGCTTGTCGTTGCCTTGGAGAAGTTAACCACAAAAATTAATACCCCAAGCTCCGAGAAGGCACCATTGCAGCTCACCCACTGTGCAGACCTCAGACTTGGCCCACCACAAGGGACAAAACCATTGCTGCTAAGGCTCATCCGTTAGGTCGCTCATACCTGTTACTCCCTCCGTTTTTAAATATTTGTCTTTCTAAAGATTGCAACAAGTGACTACATACGGAGCAAAATGAGTGAATCTACACTCTAAAATATGTCTATATACATCCGTATGTGGTAGTCCATTTGAAATCTCTAAAAAGACAAATATTTAGAAACGGAGGGAGTATATCCTTGAGTCGCCGCCTTCCCATGATCGAGTGATGGAAAAACATTAGAGTCCCCTCTATGGCTCTACCTTGTGCAAGCCCTGCTTGGACCGCTCCCAGAGAAACGCCGCCACTAACGTGGTGACAAACTCATGTACAACATCTCGGAAGCCACTGCCGACACCAGATCTAGTACCAGTGCGAGGGAGATGATGCCAGAGAACACACAATTCTATGAGAATGTCATAGTAGCGCCACCCTAAAAGATCGAGATGCTCGCTAACTCCTAGAGTCAAGATGGCAGGAGTCGGGGCCCTCTTGTTGCTGGAATGACACCATGGCCATGGAAGTACTACTGACGAGGAACCCTAATCATATCCTAAGTATGAGTCAGCACCAAAATAACCCTCCCCACAGTTACCGGAGATCACAATTTTATTTGATTAATCCAATATAAAAACCTATGCACAACCTCAAAAGTGTACAAAAGATTATCGTCTTTTCTATAATCACCATGAAAGGTGGACCCCGAATTCTTATGATCTAATTCCTATAATCACCATGTGCTAATAATCAGCTCACTCTCTAAAGCACACCTAGTCTCTTGCAGCTTGCTTAAAGTTACTCGACTTTTCGCCTTCTTTGTTGCTCGGGGGAGGATTCTTCTAGCATCCTCAACATGTCTCCAGCTTTTCAGAAAACAGAGCATATATATCTTCACATCCCTGTTTGCTACCATTGACCGTCAGCAGGTAATGAGATGAATCTTCCTTCCTTCTCATGTACTCCCTCTATTTCAGAATATAAGGTGCATCGATTTTTGTGGAAATCAAACTAGAACAATGACGCTCATCAGATTACACGCAAAATGACAAAGCTACTGTGCATATGGACAGCAACTTGTACAACAGTCAGCCATTTGGGTGGTTAGCTGCATTTTTGTCATATCCAAAAGTCATACGAAACTGTACAACATATGAACGCAATTCATCTGTCATGACATAAAAGTACAAATATTTGCATTGGAAAATAGTTTTTTTTGCGTGGAGGCCACTTTGAATTAAGTACTCACCTAGTCCAGATAGTGTTCGTAGGTAAATTCGAATTCGGAATAGCTTCACACACGATATCTGATGGACGACCTGTGGACGATAGTAGGATCTTACGTCCCGTAATCATGCAGGGATTTAATCTAACGGTGATTACCTACCGTCGTGCATGCATCGGCTGCAATATCGTCGGCTGCGTAGCACTGCTCATTCGAATTAGATAGTATTCGTAGGTAAATTTGATAGTATGCGAAGAAGAAATTTCATCCCTTGTAAAAAAAAATCACTTACTATAGCTCTGTGGGCACATGATGAGCGTCACGTGCAAAGGCAACCTTCTCTATCGATCCTGCCGCAGGCATCGAGCTGATTTGACGCTCAGGAAACGGGCCGAGCTAGGGCAAGCTTTGTGCTGCCGCCGATGTGTACGTGGCGAAACATAGACTCCTCAAATGGGCCGGAAAGTTTTCTTGTGTGTGTGGTGTGGGTTCGCTGCCAAAAGAAGTGCCATTTGCTGCACGCCTCTGTTTCGGAATATGTTCGACTGTTCAAGTAGATTTCTACACGACGCACGTATGAGTAATGGCCATACAATTTCAAAAGGCCTCTGTCGTTGTTGGGTGACACTTCCCTCTCATTTTTCCTTTTATTTTTGGGAAAAGTTGTCCCTGCATTATATTCAAAGAAGGCACTCGTATATTACACCAGTGGGCTAGAATATACACTTCATCGGCACCAGTAAAGGGCGCGGAACTAAAGTAGCATAAATTTTTACAGGATGCACGCAACCATGTGAAGGGTGCAGCATGTCATGTGGCCTTGAATCGGACCGGTCGAACGCTCGAATCAGCCTCCGATAGTGCCGCCGGAATCTTTGAATTTTCAAACTTGCCTCTCTTGGCACTTCTTTTCCGAAAGTTGCCCGTCTCTGCCATTATTATTTTCTGCCGCCCAAGCATCTCAATCTCGCGTTATGTGGCCTCTGGGGTAGACGTTCACGACATGCATGAGAGTTTGAAGCCATGTCCAATTATTTTCTGCAGAACACGATCTGAAAGACATGTTGGACAATCTTTATGGTAATACCTGGGCCGATGCACCGTCCAACTAGTAGTTGGTGTACCATATTGATATGTTTCAGTTAATTTTTTTTTGCCCAAAATTGCCATAATGTTTACACTGTAATTGTCATAGAGTTTCACTATATTTGCCATGATATGTTTCATATATTCTTTTTTCTTCTAGATTTAAAACTACCTTTATATTTTTAACTATTTTTCATGGCCAATTTTATTGATTGACCATGGCAATTTTAAGTAATTAACCACGGTAAATTTAGTTCATGGGTCATAGCAATTTTTAGTAATTCATCATGGCAAATTTAGTTTATAGATCATGGCAATTTTAGTTATTTTGACCATTGAAATTATTTTTTGTATAAACCATGGCAAAATTGTGCATGTATCATGGTAAATTTAAGTAATTTATCATGACAATTTTTAATTTATGGTTCATGGGAAATTTGAGTCAGTGACCATGCATTTTAAAAGTAATTGATGATGAATTTCTTTTTAATTTTGAACCATGTCAAAACTATTTCATGGATTATGGCAATTTTTGATAATTCACCATGGCAAATTTAGTTTCTAAATTTCCCGTTTTATAACATGTCAAAATTTACTTTAAACGTAGAAGAATTATGTGCAATAGACATGTCAACTTTAGTTTAAATTATGTGCAATAGAGTTTAAACATACTTTTTTTTGGGTTTAAAGTTGACATGTCTATTGCATATAAATTTACTTTAAACATATAATTTCCCGTTTTATAACATGTCAAAATTTACTTTATGTGCAATAGACATGTCAACTTTAAACCCAAAAAAAAAGTTGTCGAAACATATTGATATGGGATCTAATTTCAAAGTTCTCGTTGCGATGGATTTAATGGTGAAAACAGTTTTTCAATTGGATTTTTCATTTAAGAGATAAAACATTTTAAAAACTGAAAACCTGAAAGATTCCTGCCGACATCATCAGTTTCGTCACTTGTGCATGCATGTGGTGACGTGACGCAATCTGTAGTCATATGGCGTGTGGTTGGGTGTTGCTTCCATCACACGTGTGGTGGTTATCAGCGTCCCTTTTTCAACCCTATTCGACCAGTCCTTCATCGCCTTCTTTATTTTCAACCATGTTCACCTTTATCTTGCTTCAGACTCACTCTAAGGCTTCATCATTCTTTCATCTTCTTCTTTCTCTATTTCTTTTCCTTCTGTGCAATAACTTGACTTGACTTCACATGAACTCATCAGTTCGCCGTGTTACATCTCTTTGCAACTTCATGCCATCGTTCTTCCAATGAACACTTTGTACACTCTAGTTGCGCATCCTCTTCCTGTTCTGTCGGATCTCCATGGTTTTTCGGACTGAAATTGATCGACTCTTTTTCCCCTGTCCTTACAGCAGTACGACAGATTAAGCCATCTCGCACCTTAATATTTCTTATATTGTGACTTGATTAGTTACATATACCACTACAATCGCATTGTTTCACCCACACCTATTCCTCTTCCACTTGATCTTTTCGTTTGTGGTAACCTATTAGATCTTATTTTGTTAAGTTACGTTCTGCGAAACTTGCCATTTGTTTCTTTTCTATCATAATTTCCATTAACTCTTAATTTTTATGTTGCCAACCTTGCCAGACATAAAGTATCATCACTAGTTTCTGTCTTTCAAAGTTTCCTTACAAGAAGGGCTTACATGTCAAAACGATCGTCTGTCGCGGTAGGTGGATGCAGTTGCGTTGGTCGCTGGAACACTCGTTGTTTTGTTTGTCAAGATGGTGGTGTGCATCGTTTGGGCGCCAAGAGTGCAGCATGCCATCGCCTGCCGCATTAGATGTGGGTGCATTTTTGAGTTGATGGGTGGGCTGCTGAACTACCACTATTAGTGTGACATCGTCTGCCGCATTAGATGTGGGTGAATTTTTTAGCCGACAAGTGATGGATGGGCATGGTAGGAACCACTCGGGGCATGATCTTATGTTCGAGACTATCAATGTGCCATATGGATCGATGAGGTACGAGATGTACATGTATAATAAATTTATTATCGTCTACTCTGAATGTCTTTGAATGTCAGAATGTTTTTCTTAATGTGTTTGTGGTTATGCAGTTTGGGTACCCATGGAAGAAGAAGCATGCTAACTTAATGGCAGCTACTGCACAAACTGCCAGTTCCTATCATGCCACATAACCTCGCCGTCTTCCACGCTTCACTCAATGGCCATTGGTCGCGCCTATAAAATGTGAATGCTAGGTCCTAATATAGTGCATTCGATGCCCACGCTCTATATTCATCACTGTTAGGTGTAGTTTGCCTGACTTCTCAGTTTCATTTAGTATGTTCGTTTGAACCTCCAAACCCTTAGGTTCGAGCCGCTGTGAAACGTAAAACCCTACTCCTGCTTTGGTGGATTGAGTGGAAGAGCACGATGACACGCAGCGCTCAAGCCCGGCAAGGTGGCCTTGGGAGAGCATCTACGCGCGTACAAATGTCCATGTCCGAATCCTTTGTTCGTTTTCCTTGGCCCTCCTTTTATAGTTCAAGGGGTAACCACAGTGGCAAAACAGTCTTTATCTAGTGATTAGATGGCTAACAGTGTTATCATACCTAACTCTAGCAGTTAGGACAAAGTGCAGTAAATGCACTACTCGGTGTCACGCTGAGGGAGTTGCCCGGCAGGCCCGCTGCGCCGCTTAACCATCTCTTGCTCATCATCTTGACACGCCTCTGGGTGGGTGTCATTTAGGGGTAATCTGTCTTCCAAGTGGCTGCCACATGCCTAGTGGAGGCCACTTAATCATCTGAGGGCTCGACACCGCATTGATAAGTGACTTGCGTTGCCGTGCGGTGGAGCAGTGGTGCCTTGGCGGGGCGTTTGGCCTTGGCGATCCCGGCAAGCTTGCCGGGGAAATCTTGGGTTCGTCTTTGGGGCGGCCTCGACCCGGTCTGGCTCTCCTGCCCGGCAAGGGAGGCTTTCCCAAGTTGGCGTCTTGCTATTTTGGTTCGTCTTGGTCTTCTTGATGCGCTCCTTGATCTCACAAGAGCGGCTTCTCTGGCTTGTCCTTGCTTTATATGTTGGGGATGAACAGACGACAACTGCACGCCTGTGTATAAGTCAACGAACGTAAATGTTTGTTGCACCGACACCGTGAATCTTGGTGCAACTAGACCACCTAGAATCTGTATGCCCCCAAACCTACATGTTGTATATCCCTTCCCGTTCATAGACGACGTACGCAAGGAGCAGCCAGTAGTGAGGCTAACATGAATGTATGGGCACACACGCACACACAAAAACTCAGCCTCATGAAACTAACCAACTTAGAGTGACCTGTACAACCTAATTTGTTGTTCTCTCGTGTATATTTGGCCATATTTTATACTTGTGTTAAAGAAATCTAGAGGATACAATATCAATTTTATCGGCATAATAACCATCAATATAGTATTTTGATCAAAATACCACTCTAATAGAGTCTTCATCGGTCTCAAGGCGTCACAATTTATGTAGGGCGCTCCATACCAAGCCTGCAAGCCTCTATATTTGAAGAGGTGTGGGTGTTGGTTTGGAGGGTGTGCCATCCACCAACTGTTCGTGCAGTCCTCGTCCTACCACGTGGCGCATCTACTCTCCATAACAATGTCATTGATAGGAAAATGACCATGCCACAAGGAAGCATGCCAATTAATGGCAGCAACGGCGTGCCAACTGTCCGCGGACACTACCGACACGCTTTCCTGATGCCCATCGCAATGACTATAAAAAGGTCATCACCATGGACAAATAGCTCACAACCTCCACTTCCAACATTGTTTCCCATGCCCACTTTCTCCTTTTTGGCTGCCATGCCTCTTACTCCGTTGCATGACTGGGACACGCTCTTCGAGGAGGAGGAGCAGATCTTGGACGAGGAGGAAGCGTTGGAGAAGAAGGATGATCTCATCGCTGAGGAGCAGGATGATACGTCTCCAACGTATCTATATTTTTTATTGTTCCATGCTGTTATATTATCATTCTTCGATGTTTTACATTCATTTTATAGCAACTTTATATCATTTTTTGGGACTAACCTATTGACATAGTGCCCAGTGCCAGTTGCTGTTTTTTGCTTGTTTTTTTACTTCGCAGAATATCAGTACCAAACCAAGTCCAAATGCCACGAAACTTTTTGGAGATTTTTTTCTGCCCAGAAGACAACTTGGGAGCCAAGGAAGTGCACAAGGGGAGGACCGTGGGGGCCACCACCCATCTGGGCGCGCCAAAGGCCCCTAACACGCCCTGATGGGTGGTGGGGCCCGCGGGGGTCCTTTCCACCGCCTCTCAGCTCTATAAATACCCCAATGTTCCAGAAACCCTAGGGGAGTCGACGAAACACAATTCCAGCCGCCGTAAGTTCCAGAACCACGAGTTCCAATCTAGAGCCCTATTCCAGCACCTTGCTAGAGGGGAATACGATCATGGAGGGGTTCATCATCCTCATTGGTGTTCCTCCGATGATGCGTGGGTAGTTCACCACAAACCTACGGGTTCGTTGCTAGGCAGTAGCTAGACGGCTTCTTCTCTCTTTGTGATTCTCAATACAATGTTCTCCTCGATGTTCTTGGAAATCCATTTGATGTAATGACTTTTTACGGTGTGTTTGTTGGGATCCGATGAATTGTGAGTTTATGGTCAGTTCTATCCATGAATAGTATTTGATTTTTTAATCTCTTATACGCATGATTGTTATAGCCTCGTATTTCTTCTCCAAAGCTTTGGTTTGGTTTGGCAAACTAGATTGTCTTTTCTTGCAATGGGAAGAGGTGCTTTGTGATGGGTTCGATCTTGCAGTGTCCTCACCTAGTGACAGAAGGGGTAGCGAGGCGCGCATGGATCGTTGCTATTAAGGATAAAAAGATGGGGTCTATTCCTACATGAATAGATCTTGTCTACATCATGTCATCGTTCTTATTGCATTATTTCGTTTCTCCATGAACTTAGTGCACTAGATGCATGCTGGATAGCGGTCGATGTGTGGAGTAATAGTAGTAGATGCAGGAAGGAGTCGGTCTACTAATCTTGGACGTGATGCCTGCTGGAATTTTAGTCTATTTTGGGACAGCCCAATAGCAATTCCAGAAATTCCTAATAAATCCTAGAGGCCCATTTAGCCCATTCGTGCAAGGCAAGGGGTGCTACTAAAGTTTAGTCCCACATTGCTAGTTTGGTGGGAGTTGGACCTCCTTATAAGGGAGGTTGTTTTCCCACATGTATGAGCATGAGAACAAGAGGGACATTCACGCGCGCTCCTCCTCTGCCGCCCACCTCACCACGCCACGCCTCGTCACGACGCACCGCGGGTTGCGGGAATGAGCCGAGCCGATGTCTAAATTTTTGCCACGCACGACGGGTACACGAATGGTCACGCAGGAGCTGAAAAGTTTTCTGTAGTGGAGATTGAATCCGAATGGTGCACCTCTTCGGCTGCCAGCTGTTCATTTCGTCTCCCTCTGTTGCTTCACCTCCTATCGCTCCCCTCTCGCCTACCTCTCATGTGCCTATAAAAGAGAGGTCGGTCCTCTCTAGAGAGACACACCAGAACATCTTCCTCTCGCCACTGAGTTCCTAAGCACTGAGCTACTGCTACGGTCTTCCCCATCCCAGCTTGCGGTGTGCACTGCATGTCGGGACAATAGGCCTTCGAAAGCCCACCGCTTTGAGTCCTGTACGGGAGAAGGGTGATAAGGTTTTTGGGGAGCGCTCTGCGCGACTACTGAACGGTTCATCACGGACGCTCCGGGCACCGATGACCACTTCCCCAACGACGACTTCTTCCCCGACATCGACAACCTCTTCGACGACATGGCTGGCGAGGATGTCGACCCCAAGTCCAGTGCTTTTGATGCTGCTATCCCGTACGTGTTCCTGTCTTTCTGTTAGAGGTCCTGCCACAGTTCCTTGCTCTAGTGTCTGCCCTAGATATGTTAGGTTCTAGGTCCTATATACAACTTGCTCTACTATCTGCTCTACATATGTTTGCTCTAGATGTGTTCGGTTCTAGTTCATATCTGTAGATGATATTTACCTTCTCTCTGTCAGATTGCATGACTTGTTTTATCTCTGCTATATTAGTCATGCTTTATCTAGTATTTCTGTTAATAAAATCATTTGGTAAATTGCTCATATTTCCAACAATCCAAAAACCTTATTATAGGCAATTTACCCCGAGTGGTTTTCCTGCATCCATGAGGCCTCCTATGTTTGAGGGTATCCACTATAAGAGGTGGCGCGTGAGAGCAGTCTTATGGTTTCAGACCATGAGCTGCTATGACGCCACTCTAGGCAAACCTATAGGAGTTCTTGATCCTCAAGAGGAACAAGCTTTTCAGAAAATGGATACCCTGTTTAAGGTTTCTCTCTTGAGTGTTCTTGGTGAGAACATAGTTGATGCTTATGCATCAATTGATAATGGAAAAGATATGTGGGAGGCACTCGAGGCCAAGTTTGGGGTCTCGGATGCCGGCACTGAGCTATACATCATGGAACAGTTCTATGACTACAGGATGACTGAGGAGCGCTCTGTGGTTGAGCAAGCTCACTAGATGTAGTCATTTGCTAGAGAACTTGAGCACTTCAATTGCATCTTACCAGACAAGTTTGTTGCCGGAGGCATCATCACTAAGGTTCCTCCCTCATGGAGGAATTTTGCTACCTTACTGAAGCATAAGAGGCAGGAGTTTTCCATTCCAGATCTCATTGGCACTCTTGATGTGGAAGAAAAGGCGAGAGCAAAAGACACACGTGCTTGAGGTATTGAGTGAGGATCTAGTGCCAATCTGGTACAGAAGAAAAACTTCCAGCCCACAAGTTCAAGAACAAGGGCAAGTTTGATGGTAAAGCAAAATTTGAGGGAAAAAACAAGGTTGTACAGCACACCAACTTCAATAAGAAGAATAACAAGAAGAAAGGTGTTTGTCATGTGTGCGGAGATCCTGACCATTGGGCTCCTAGTTTCCCTAATCGTTATGACAAGCGTCATCTTGCGAAAAGCAGCAAGACCGCTAATGTTGTCATTGGTGACAGTGACATGAAAGATGCTAGGTATGGTATATTTCCCACTATTCTTTTAGTATGTCATTCTCCCGATTGGTTGATTGACACGGGTGCTAATGTGCATATATGCGGTGATATTTCCATGTTTTCGTCTTATCACAGTTCAAGTGCTTCTGTTCGTGGTGTTGGCACTGTCGATCTGAAGTTTACTTCGGGGAAGATCGTGCGGCTGAAGAACGTGCATTATGTACCCTCCGTCAATAAAAATCTTGTGAGTGGATCTCTTCTGTGTAGAGATGGCTACAAGCTTGTTTTTGAGTCGAATAAATTTGTAATATCCAAGTACGGAACCTTTGTTGGTAAAGGCTATGAGTCAGGGGCCTGTTCCGTTTATCCTTGTTGGATGTTTGCAATAAAGTTGTTAATCATGTTTGCAACAATAGGGAATCAAATGTGTGGCATTCGCGTCTCTGTCATGTTAATTTTGGTTGCATATCGCGACTAGCCAAGTTGAACTTAATCCCTAGATTCACCACTGTCAAGGGATCTAAGTGTCAAGTTTCTATGCAAGCTAAGCAACCTCGTAAGTCTCAAACGACTGCGGAAACGAGAAATCTTGCACCACTAGAGCTCATACATTCAGATCTATGTGAAATGAATGGTGTTTTGACAAAAGGTGGAAAGAAATAGTTCATGAAGTTAATTGCTGACTCCACTAGATACTGCCATGTGTATCTTCTGAAATCTAAGGATGAGGCTTTGAACTATTTCAAGATCTATAAAGCTGAAGCGGAAACCCAACTTGATCGAAAGATCAAGAGGCTTAGGTCCGATCATGGTGGAGATTATTTCTCAAATGAATTTGATTCCTTTTGTGCGGAACATGGTATAATCCATGAGAGGACGCCTCCCTATTCACCTCAGTCAAATGGGGTAGCTGAAAGAAATAATCGTACTCTAAATGATTTGGTTAACGCCATGTTAGACACATCGGGTCTCTCCAAGGCATGGTGGGGGGAGGAGATATTGACTGCATGTCATGTCCTAAACCGAGTTCCCACAAAGAACAAAGAGATAACTCCATTCGAGGAATGGGAGAGGAAAAGGTTAAAACTCTCTTATCTATGAACCTGGGGTTGTTTGGCAAAAGTCAATGTGCCAATTCCAAAGAAGCTTTAGCTTGGACCAAAAACTATGGATTGTGTTTTCCTAGGATATGCTTTTCATAGCATTGGCTGTAGATTCTTGGTTGTAAAATCTGAGGTATCTGACATGCATGTCGGTACAATCATCGAGTCGAATGATGCGACTTTCTTTGAAGATATCTTTCCCATGAAGGATATGGCGAGCTCATCAAATTAGGAGATGCCTAGTTCCTCAAATCAGGAATTAGTTACAATTACTGAACCTACCATTTCGATGGAACACTTTGGAAATCTTGTGGAGGTGAACAATGAAGTCCTAAAAGGAGCAAGAGACAGAGGACTGGAAAGTCCTTTGGTGATGATTTTCTTGTGTATCTCATAGATGACACTCCCAGTTCCATTTCAGAGGCCTATGCATCTGAAGATGCTGACTACTGGAAGGAAGCGGTCCGTAGTGAGATGGATTCCATCTTGTCAAATGAAACTTGGGAGATTACTGATCGTCCTTATGGGTGCAAACCTATAGGGTGCAAATGGGTATTCAAGAAGAAGCTTAGGCTTGATGGTACTATCGAGAAGTACAAGGCACGGTTCGTGGCTAAGGGTTATACCCAAAAGGAAGGTGAATACTTCTTTGATACTTACTCACTTGTGGCTCGACTGACCACTATTCAAGTAGTACTTTCACTAGCTGCCTCACATGGTCTTCTCGTTTATCAAATGGATGTTAAGACTGCTTTCCTAAATGGAGAGCTGGACAAGGAAATTTATATGGAACAACCAGATGGATTTGTAGTAGATGGTCAGGAAAGAAAAGTGTGCAGGTTGCTGAAGTCTTTGTATGGACTTAAGCAAGCACCCAAGCAGTGGCATGAGAAGTTTGAAAGAACTTTAACAACCGCAGACTTTGTTGTAAACGAAGTTGATAAATGTGTGTACTATCGCCATGGTGGGGGTGAGGGAGTTATCCTTTGCCTTTATGTTGATGACATACTGATTTTCGGAAAAAATCTGAATGTTATTAAGGAGGAGGTCAAGGATTTCCTATCTCGCTATTTTGAGATGAAGGATTTAGGAGTGGCTGATGTCATTCTGAACATCAAGTTGTTGAGAGACGATGATGGTGGGATTACATTGCTTCAATCTCACTATGTGGAAAAGATCTTGAGTCTCTTTGGCTATAGTGACTGCAAGCCCTCTCCAACACCATATGATGCCAGCGTGCTGCTTCGAAAGAATCGGAGAATTTCTAGAGATCAATTGAAATATTCTCAGATTATTGGCTCGCTTATGTACTTAGTCAGTGCTACAAGACCTGACATTTCTTTTGTTGTTACAAACTGAGTTGGTTTGTCTCAAAACCAGGAGATGTGCATTGGAAAGCTCTAGAGAGAGTTTTCCGTTATTTGAAAGGCACTGCGAGTTATGGAATTCACTACACTGGGTACCCAAAGGTACTTGAAGGGTATAGTGACTCAAACTAGATCTCAGATGCTGATGAGATAAAGGCCACGAATGGATATGTATTTACTCATGGAGGTGGCACTGTTTCTTGGAAGTCTTGCAAGCAGACCATCTTAACGAGGTCAACAATTGAAGCAAAACTTACAACACTAGATACAGCTACGGTCAAAGCAGATTGGCTTCGTCGTCTCTTGAATGACTTGCCTGTTGATCAGAAACCTGTACCGGGTATTCGTATGAACTGCGACAATCAGACTATGACCACGAAAGTGAGCAGCTCAAAGGATAACATGAAGTCATCAAGACACGTTCAGAGAAGGTTAAAGTTTGTCAGAAAAATGAAAAACTCTGGAGTTATTGCATTGGATTATATCCAAACGTCTAAAAATCTGGCAGATCCTTTTACTAAGGGTCTATCACGTAATGTGATAGATAATGCATCAAAGGAGATGGGTATGAGACCCACAATATGAGTTGTTCACAGTGGTAACCTAGTCTATGTGATCGGAGATCCCGTGAATTAAATGTGGAAGACAAGTTGTTGGTCAACTGAGAGGAGAGTATCCTTACTATTAACAATACCACTCCATGAAGATGCAATACTCTCCTAATCTGCATGGCAGGTTGATTGCTACTTCTTGAGCTTGCGTTGGTTTTTCCCTTGAAGAGGAAAGGGTGATGCAGCAAAGTAGAGATAAGTATTTCCCTCAGTTTGAGAACCAAGGTATCAAACCAGTAGGAGAAGAACGTACAAATCACCAATACCTGCACAAACAATCAAACAACTCACACCCAACGCGATAAAGGGTTGTCAATCCCTTCATGGTTACTTGCAAAAGTGAGATCTGATAGAGATAGATAAATAGAACTAAACAAAAGATAAAATATTTTTGGGTTTTTTTGGTTTATAGATCTGAAAATAAAAGATCGCAAAATAGTAGTTCGGAAACTAATATGATGGAAAATAGACCCGGGGGCCATAGGTTTCACTTGAGGCTTCTCTCATGAAGGCAAATAATACGATGGGTGAACAAATTACTGTCGAGCAATTGATAGAAAAGCGCAAAGTTATGACGATATCCAAGGCAATGATTATGCAATATAGGCATCACATCCGTATCAAGTAGACTGAGTCCTGCCTGCATCTACTACTATTACTCCACACATCGACCGACTCCTGCCTGCATCTAGAGTATTAAGTTCATAAAGAACAGAGTAACGCATTTAGTAAGATGACATGATGTAGAGGAATAAACTCAAGCAATATGATGTAAACCCCATCTTTTTATCCTCTACTTTCTCACTGGGTGAGGACACCGCAAGATTGAACCCAAAGCTAAGCACCTCTCCCACTTCAAGAAAAACCAATCTAGTTGGCCAAACCAAACCGATAATTCGAAGAGAAATACAAAGATACTAAATCATGCATATAAGAATTCAGAGGAGACTCAAATAATATTCATAGATAAGCTGATCATAAATCCACAATTCATCGGATCTCTACAAATACACTGCAAAAGAAGATTACATCGGATAGATCTCTAAGAACATCGAGGAGAACATGGTATTGAGAATCAAAGAGAGAGAAGAAGCCATCTAGCTACTAGTTATAGACACGTAGGTCTGTGGTGGACTACTCACTCTTCGTCGAAAGGGTAATAGAGTTGATGTAGATGCCCTTCGTGATCGAATCCCCCTCCGGCAGGATGCCGAAAAAGGCCCCAAGATGGGATCTCACGGGAACAAAAGGTTGCGGCGGTGGAAAAGTGTTTTCGTGGATACTTCTGGTGGTTCGGGAATATATGTGAATATATAGGAGGAAGATCTAGGTCAGTGGGTCACCGAGGGGCCCACAAGGTAGGGGGCACGCCCTACCCCCTGGGCGCGCCCTCCACCCTTGTCGCCGCCTCGTGGCTCTTCTGACTTGTACTCCAAGTTTGCTGGGTGTCTTCTGGTCCAAGAAAAATCATCGTGATATTTTATTCCGTTTGGACTCCGCTTAGTATTCCTTTTCTGCAAAGCTCAAAAACAAGGAAAAAACAAAAACTGGCACTGGGCTCTACGTTAATAGGTTAGTCCCAAAAATAATATAAAATAGCATATTAATGCATATAAAACATCCAAACCAGATAATATAATAGTATGGAACAATCAAAAATTGTAGATACGTTGGAGACGTATCAAACATCCCCAAGCTTAATTCCTGCTCGTCCTCGAATAGGTAAATGATAAAAACAAAATTTTTGATGTGGAATGCTACCTAACATATTTATCCATGTAATTTTCTTCATTGTGGCATGAATGTTTAGATCCATAAGATTCAAAAAAAAATTTAATATTGACATAAAAACATTAATACTTCAAGCATACTAATAAAGCAATCATGTCTTCTCAAAATAACATGGCCAAAGAAAGCTATCCCTAAAAACTCATATAGTCTGGCTATGCTCCATCTTCATCACACAAAATATTCAAATCATGCACAACCTCGTTGACAAGCCAAGCAATTGTTTCATACTTTTGGTGTTCTCAAACTTTTTCAACTTTCACGGAATACATGAGCGTGAGCCATGGACACAACACTATAGGTGGAATAGAATATGGTGGTTGTGGAGAAGACAAAAATAAGGAAATAGTCTCACATCAACTAGGCATATCAACGGGCTATGGATATGCCCATCAATAGATATCAATGTGAGTGAGTCGGGATTGGCATGCAACAGATGCACTAGAGCTATAAGTTTATGAAAGCTCAAAAAGAAACTAAGTGGGTGTGCATCCAACTTGCTTGCTCATGAAGACCTAGGGAATTTGAGGAAGCCCATCGTTGGAATATACAAGCCAAGTTCTATAATGAAAAATTCCCACTAGTATATGAAAGTGACAAAATAGGAGACTCTCTATCATGAAGATCATGGTGCTACTTTGAAGCACAAGTGTGGAAAAAGGATAGTAACATTGCCCCTTCTCTCTTTTCTCTCTTTTTTTATTTTTTTCAATGGCTTCTTTGGCCTCTCTTTTTATTTAGGCTTCATTGGCCTCTCTTTTTTCCTCACATGGGACAATGTTCTAATAATGATGATCATCGCACTTTTATTTACTTACAACTCAAGAATTACAACTCGATACTTAGAACAAAAATATGACTCTATATGAATGCCACCGGCACTGTACCGGTATGTGCAATGACTCAAGAGTGACGTGTATGAAAATTATGAACGGTGGCTTTGCCACAAATACTATGTCAACTACATAATCATGCAAAGCAATATGACAATGATGAAGCGTGTCATAATAAACGGAACGGTGGAAAGTTGCATGGAAATATATCTCGGAATGTCTATGGAAATGCCATAATAGGTAGGTATGGTGGCTATTTTGAGGAAGGTATATGGTGGGTGTATGGTACCGACGAAAGTTGTGTGGTACTAGAGAGGCTAGCAATGGTGGAAGGGTGAGAGTGTGTATAATCCATGGACTCAACATTAGTCATAAGAACTCATATACTTATTGCAAAAATCTATTAGTCATCAAAACAAAGTACTACGCGCATGCTCCTAGGGGGATAGATTGATAGGAAAATACCATCGCTCGTCCCCGACCGTCACTTATAAGGAAGACAAATAAATAAATCATGCTCCAACTTCGTTACATAACGGTTCACCATATGTGCATGCTACGGGAATCACAAACCTCAACACAAGTATTTCTAGAATACACAATTAGTCCACTAGCATGACTCTAATATCACCACCCTCATATCTCAAAACAATCATAAGGAATCAAACTTCTCATAGTATTCAATGCACTTTATATGAAAGTTTTTATTATATCCCTCTTGGATGCCCATCATATTAGGACTTAATCCATAACCTAAGAAAATTACCATGCTGTTTAGAGAAACTCTCAAAATAACAAAAGTGAAGCATGAGAGTTCAACAATTTCTATGAAATTAAGCCACCGCCGTGCTCTAAAAAGATATTATTGAAGCACTAGAGAAAAATTGCCTAGATCAAAAGATATAAGTGAAGCACATGGAGTATTCTAAAAAATCATGATTCGTGCGTGTCCCTCTCAAAAGGTGTGTACAGGAAGGATGATTTTGGCAAACTAAAAAGCAAAGAATCATATCATACAAGATGCTCCAAGCAAAACACATATCACGTGGTGAATAAAAATATAGCCTCAAGTAAAGTTACCGATAGACGCCTTGAGTAAATATAGCCTCAGGTAAAGTAACACATCTTTTTATCCTCGATGGCAACAATACAATACGTGCCTCGCTACCCCTACTTTATCATTGGGTGAGTACAGCGCAAGATTGAACCAAAAGCTAAGCACCTCTCCTATTGCAAGAAAAGCCAATCTAGTTGGCCAAACCAAACCGATAATTGAAAGAGAAATACAAAGATACAAAATCATGCATATAAGAATTCAGAGGAGATTCAAATAATATTCATAGATAAGCTGATCATAAATCCACAATTCATTTGATCTCTACAAACACACCGCAAAACAAGATTACATCGGATAGATCTCCAAGAACATCGAGGAGAACATGGTATTGAGAATCAAAGAGAGAGAAGAAGCCATCTAGGTACTAGCTATGGACCCGTAGGTCTGTGGTGGACTACTCACGCTTCATCGGAAGGGCAACAGAGTTGATGTAGATGCCCTCCGTGATCGAATCCCCCTCCGGCAGGATGTCGGAAAAGGCCCCAAGATGGGATCTCACGGGAACAGAAGGTTGCGGTGGTGGAAAAGTGTTTTCGTGGATGCTTCTGGTGGTTTGGGAATATATGTGAATATATAGGAGGAAGATCTAGGTCAGGGGGTCACCGTGGGGCCCACAAGGTAGGGGGCGTGCCCTCCACCCTTGTCGCCCCCTCGTGGCTCTTCTCACCTGCACTCCAAGTCTCCTGGGTGTCTTCTGGTCCAAGAAAAATCATCGTGAAATTTTATTCCATTTGGACTCCGTTTAGTATTCCTTTTCCGCGAAGCTCAAAAACACGGAAAAAACAGAAACTGGCACTGGGCTCTAGGTTAATAGATTAGTCCCAAAAATAATATAAAATAGCATATTAATGCATATAAAATATCCAAAACAGATAATATAATAGCATGGAACACTCAAAAATTATAGATACGTTTGAGACGTATCATTGATGTATATCTTAATGTGTTCTAAGTGGCTCATTTAAGTAGAGATGTTGTCCTGCAGAACATCTTTTGAAGAACACACATGCATGAGTCTGATTGTTAAACGTCGCAATCTATGAGAGTAGGGTACTCTCTAGTAAACTCATGAAAGGTCTCAAAGTATGACACATAAGCTCCACCAGCGGGGAAGACCCACGGTAGCCTAGTATCGGTCAGGGCATTGTGTGAAGCTAGATTCGCAGAAAACTTGCTGTTCAAGCCCTAGTCCACTATTCAAGTTGCTTACTTGTGTAGCATAGAGTTCTAGGTGGAAGTTCAACTTGACAGTCTCCACTGTAGTACCGGTATATAAAACAGTGTTTTGGAACCAAAGGCAAATTTCGTGTGCCTCTGGGATCTGGTGGGGGATTGCTGGAATTTTAGTCTATTTTGGGACAGTCCAATAGCAATTTCAGAAATTCCTAATAAATCCTAGAGGCCCACTTAGCCTATTCACGCAAGGCAAGGGGTGCTACTAAAGTTTAATCCCACATTGCTAGTTTGGTGGGAGTTGGACCTCCATATAAGGGAGGTTGTTTTCCCACATGTATGAGCATGAGAACAAGAGGGGCATTCACGCGCACTCCTCCTCCATCGCCCGCCTCGCCACACCACACCTCGTCACGATGCGCCACGGGTTGCAGGAATGAGCCGAGCTGATGTCTAAATTTTCTAGGTCATATATACAGCTTGATCTACTATCTGCTCTACATATGTTTGCTCTAGATGTGTTCGGTTCTAGTTCATATCTGCAGATGATATTTACCTTCTCTCTGACGGATTGCATGACTTGTTTTATCACTGCAATACTAGTCATGCTTTATCTTGTATTTCTGTTAATAAAATCATTAGGTAAATTGCTCATATTTCCAACAATGCCTATATACATGATCTTGCCTTGGATATCGTCATAATTATTTTCCCTTCTATCAATTGCCCAATAGTAATTTGCTTACGCACCGAATGATATGTTCTCGAGAGAAGCCACAAGTGTAATCTACGGCCCCCGGGTCTATTTTCTATCATATTGTTTTCAGATCAATTATTCCAAAAACCCAAAAATACCTTGCTGCAATTTTTCTTTATTTATTTTATTTTGTGTTTTTGTCAGATCTATTTATCCAATCTCATACAATTTAATCTATCTCAATACCGAGGAGGGATTGAGAACCCCTCTTATGCGTTGGGTTGCAAGTATTTCTTATTTGTGTGCATGCTCCGTTTTCATAGTGTTGCTTGGTTCTCCTACTAGATTGATAACCTTGGTTTTATAAATGAGGGAAATACTTAACGTTGTTGTGCTGCATCATCCTCTCCTCTTCGGGGAAATACCAACACAGATACAAGCAATCAGGAAGAATTTCTGGCGCCGTTGCCGGGGAGACATTATCAACATCTATCAAATCACAAATCTCATCTCCTTGCAATTTACATTATTTGCCATTTGCCTCTCATTTTCATCCCCCCCTCACTTCTAAAATGTTTTTGCGAAAAGCACAAAATATTTGCCTTATTTTCGTTTGCCCTTTTCTCGTCAGATCTCTTGTTTGCTTGCAATCTTGTTTACGTAGTCACGATGTTTCAAGAAAACACCAAGTTGTCTGATTTTTTCAATCTAATAACAATTATTTTATTAGTACTCCGATTGCTCCTCCCGCCACTAGTGCGAAGTCTTACGATATTAACGCCGCTTTGTTGAATCTTGTTATGAAACAACAATTTTCCGGTACTCCTAATGAGGATGTCGCATCCCATCTAAACACTTTCGTAGAATTGTGTGATATGCAAAAGAAAAAAGATGTGGACAATGATACTGTGAAGTTGAAAATGTTTCCTTTCTCTTTGAGGGATCGTGCAAAAATTTGGTTTTCATCTTTGCCTCGTAGTAGTCTCGATTCTTGGGATAAGTGCAAAGATGCTTTTATTACTAAGTATTTTCTGCCCGTGAAAATTATTTCCCTTAGAAATCAAATCATGAATTTCAAGCAACTTGAGCATGAGCATGTTGCATAATCTTGGCAAAGAATGAAATTAATGCTAAGAAATTGTCCTACTCATGGTTTAAATATTTGGATGATCATACAAAAAAATTATGCAGGATTGAATTTTGTTTCTAGAAATATTTTAGATTCCGTGGTGGGAGGTACTTTTATGGAGATTACTTTGGGTGAAGCTACTAAATTGATAGATAATATCATGGCAAATTATTCACAATGGCATACTGAAAGAACACCTACTAGTAAAAAGATAAATCCCGTTGAAGAAATTGGTACATTGAGTGAAAAAGATGATGCTCTTATGAAATTGGTTGCTAATAAAAATGCTCCTATTGATATTAATGATGTGCCTTTGTATACTTTGATTGAGCAAAATAGTGATCCGGTAGATGTGAATTTGTCTGACGAAACAATTTTAATAATAATGCTAATAGAAGTAATTTTAATCCTAGGCATATTCCTGGAAATTCCTCTAATACTTATGGCAATTCCTATGGTAATTCTTCTTACAATAATAATAGGAACCTGTCGGGGAAACAACAGCTATGGGATCACTGGAATCCCTTCTACGGTTGGCGGGCGCGGGGTTGTGAGAAGAGCAGGTTTAGGAGCTAGCACAAAGATCATTTACCCAGGTTCGGGCCGCGAAGATGCGTAATACCCTAGTCCTGCTTTGGTGTGTATTTCAGAGTGTTCTTAAGCTCTCGAACTAGCTACGGTGGCTGCGTAGTTCCAAAAAGCCGAATCCTTCTCCTGGTCGCCTCGGGCCTCCTTTTATAGGCAAAAGGGGTCACCACAGTGGCACACAGGAGGTGGAAAGGTGTACAGTGTGCGAGCTTATCGCCCGGCATTACGGGACAAAGCGCATTAAATGCGCTACTTAGGTGTCCATTAGCTTTATCGGGGACGGGAATGAGGCCCGTCCCGTCCATCGCCGCTCTGCCTTGCTTCGACATGCACCCAGGCTAGCGATGTGTGCAGCGCCATGTAGGCAGCCAGGCTGCTGAGGTGGCGCAGTGGCAGGGTCTTCACGAAGATCTGCGTGCCACCACGCAGGTGCTTGCTGGGTCGGTGTAGAGGCCGCCCGTCGCCACGCAGGTGCCTGCCCAGCTGGTTGAGCTAGCAGCTGCTTGGGGACGGCGGTGGCATCTTGGCAGATGCGGGCCTGGCTGCGGCCCCGCTGGTGTCCTCGGCAAGGGTCTTGCCGGGGGCCCGGCAAGGGTCTTGCCGTGGCGTTGCAGTCGTCCCCGACAAGGTGCTTGCCGGGGGTCTCGTGGATTTCCTCGGCTAGGATCCCGCCGAGGGTCGCCGTCTTCTGGTCCTCATCTGACCCTGTGTGTTTATGATCTTGACGAAGATTTGCATGCCACCACGGAGGTGCCTCCCGAGCCCTAGTTCCAGTATAGTTGTTGGCGGTGTTTGGAACCTTTGGGCTCAAGGGTGGCTCGCTGTGTTGGCGTTTGGGCAAGCTGCCCCAGCAAGGCTCTTGCCGGGGCCGCGGAGGCCGCCCCGGCAAGGGTCTTGCCGGGGGAGTCCACCTCGCCCCTTTTCTCTTTTATGCTTCTGGTCTTGGCGCCGCCTTGTTTGTCTTGTGCTTCGGTTTCCCTCCGGCTTCCCTCCTCTTCCTTGTTAAGTGTGGCCGCGGGTGCGGCTCTGACTGCCCGCGCACAAGTAAAGGGGTCAAAAGGAGAGCCCCTACTTTTGTACACCGACAGGATCCCCCGGGCCTGGGCCACACATAAGCGCGACGTGTTGTTGGGCTAGGCCCAGAACAGTGCGCGGGCAGGTGGGGCAGATTTTACCGCAGTAACTTTTCGTCCGTTGCGCTTCCCCATGACCCGCGCTGAACGCGCGATGTGGAGGGTCGTGCGTGACGTAGGGGTCATGCGTGGGGTAGTTCCCGCACGCATGCGTCACATCGCAGTTAATGGGAAAAGAGGCGGCCCGCGCCTTCCCCGTAAAAAGGAATAACCGCGGGCGCGCTGCTCATTTACCCCCTGCGCCTTCTCCAATCTTGGAACCACCGTCCCCTTCTTCCTCCCTCTCAAGCTCTTGCTCCCGCTCACCACCGCCACGCCTTTGTCTTCCCCGACCGCCATGGCGCCCAAAACCAGCAGAGGCAAGGGGGTGGCCAAGGACGCCGGGGAGAAGGAGCCGCCGGAGAGCGAGTTGGCTGTGCGGCGGACGCAGCACGCCTACTTTCCGTCGATGGTCGACGCGGACGAACTCCGGGACTACTTCAAGCACCTGTGGGGGTGCAAGACGAGAAGCGAGACGACGGGGCATCCGGCCACGCGCGTCATCCCCGCCGCCTTCGCTGAAGCCGGCCCGAATCAGTACCCATTCTTCGTCGATTACTTCTCCTGCGGGCTCTGTCCCCCTTTCTCCGATTTCTTCAACGATGTCATGCATACCTACGAGTTCCACCTTCTGGATTTTACTCCAAACGCCGTGGCGTGCATGGCTCTTTTTGCGCACCTCTGCGAGGGTTTCGCCGGGGTGCATCCCAACACGGCGCTCTTCCACCAGTACTTCTTCCCTCGGATCCAAAAGGGGGGGCGCCATTTACGGTTGCGTCGCCTGGATCCCAAGGTCCAAGGGGACATACCCGGAGGGCGCTCAGAAGGAGAGGTGGGAGGAGTGGCGGGGCTGGTGGTGCTGGATTGAAGAGAAGGATCTGCAGGACTTTTGCCGGGTCCACCACGCACCACCGGTCTGCAGAAACGACTGGAGTGATGTCGATGTCAACGACAAGAAGATCACGGTCGCCACCACCAGGATTCTTCATCTCACCGAGGCCGGGCTCACCCTTGAGATGATCGGGGCGGATTTCATCCACCGCCGAATCGCTCCGCTGCACAACAAGGGGAGGCCGGCCTGGCTCTTCACGAACGCCGCCGACATCATGAGGCTCCGCCCCGGCTTGGACCACAACCTCACGGTGATGGGGCAGGCCAATTCTGCCAGCGGCTCTTCCAGCTCGACGTGAACCGCGACGGCAAGGTCGAGAGGTCCGGCAAGGCCGCGAAGGCCGGCAAGGTCGCCAAGGGGCCCTTGTTTGGGTTGCCGGCGGGCGTGGTCCCGCTGAGCAACAACTCGCGCTGAAATGACATCATCGCCATGATGCCGGAGTTCAACGCGCACGGCCTCGTCCCAAGTTGGGCCGAGCTGCCGGCGGATCAGGTGCAGGAGTTTTTTGACACCTTGGAGGAGAAGTACGTCCGCGCCGAACCGTGGCTCGTCCAGGACACCACCCAGGCGGAGCTGGACTACATCGCCGCCAGGGCGGCGGAGGCAGAGCTCGGCAAGGAGGCCGGCAGCACCGGCGGCGTGGAGGACAAGGCCGTGGCGGCTGCGGAGGAAAAGGAGCTTGCCCAGTGGGCGGAGTCCGCTGGGGAGGCCAGCAGCACCGGCACCGGGGCTCCTCTCATCGAGGATGTTGTCGACGAGTCGTCGGAGAAGGAGGCCGAGGCTGTCGATCCCCCAGCCCCGGGGAGAGGGCGAGTCCTGCGGCGGGCCACCTCCAGCGAGCCAGCCCGGCCCGGTAGGGCCGTGCAACCACGGCAAGCCCAGGAGGGGTCCGCGCACCAGACAAGGGCCGCGGCGGCGAAGAAGTTGGTGAAGGCCGCGGTGGCAAAGAAGAAAGCAACTGCCTCTTCTTCGTCCAAGCGCCCTTGGACTCCATCAGCTTCCCCTCCTCCGGCAGATGTCGACGCAGAGGTCGTCTTCGATTTTGGGTCCCTTAGCCCAAGGAGGAAGATGAAGGCAGCAGAAGAGGAGGTGGAGGATGAGTAAGTACCTTGCTCTCTTTTCTTTTCTTTTTGTCACGTTCGTCTCCTCAGACTGCGTCGCTTATCTTGATTTGTTTCCATCTTTGCAGGGATGCGGAGACACTGGCCCATAGGGTGAAGAGGGCCAGGGCTTCGGCGAGCGGTCAGCCCCCGGCAGGCGCTTCCGGTACACCGTTGGTGGTGTTGAGCAGCCCGGACAGCAGCCCCCGGCATAGCCCCCAGCGTAAGTTCATCACTCACCCCTTGTCAACGTGTGTCGGGGGAACGATCTCTTGGTGCTGACCTTGCCATGGTTGTAGGAGGAGGACGGTAGCAGGAGGAGCCGCCGAGTGCTACCCCAACACCCCGCCCCCATCGACCACGCCGCCCCGAGGGGTGTCCCCGTCAAGGGCACCAAGCACCGAGCCCATGCACACGGAGGAGGAGGAGGAGGCGAACTCGGGCGCTGGTGGCTTTGCCTCAGCGCCAAATGTTGGCGGGGAGGGGACCTCTGCTTCCCAGCCCGGCACGGGTAAGTCACTCGCCTTCTGTCCCTGTTCCTTTTTCTCTTCTTTCTGAATCTTGGTCTTCGCTTAGCCTCATCCCCTTCTCGGTATCCAGATCCTTCCTCGGCGTAGACGGAGGATATAGACACCGTCATCGAGGTTTTCTCCAAGGATGCCGCGGCGGAGGCCGAGAAGATCGCCACCGAGGAGGCCGCCAAGGGGCCTGCCGGGGAGCCCGGCAAGGCTGCCGCCGAGGAGGCCGGGAAGGGGTCGGCCTGGGAGGCCGGCAAGGCCACTGCCGAGGAGGAGGTGGTTGGCAACGAACCCTCCTCCTCCGCTACCTCTGGCTTCGGCAGGTATCTTAAGGTGAGCGATGACCTGTTCGTCCACCTCCCAGGGACGGCGAGCACCGGGGCGCCCGTCGTGGGGGAGGTGTTTGACGACGAAGTGCTCGCCGCCGCTGGGCTTGAGGTTGTTGACGAGCCGAGCGCTGGTGGCGACGGCTCCCAGGAAGAGCGGCTCCTCCGAGCCATGAGTGCCAACTTCCAGAAGCTCCAGGCGCTTCACCGCGCTCGCCTGGACAAGGCCAAGTCCAGGATGGCGGTGGTGGACAAGGCGGAGGCGGACCTCGAGGGGCACGTCGCCGAGGCGCAGGCTTGGTTCTGCCAGGCCCACAAGGACCTGAAGGCCGCCCAGGACGCGCTGGCTGAGCACGACCTGGCGCTCGTCATGAAGCAGGCTGACATCAAGAAGGCCCAAGAACTGGCGAAGTAGGAGGCCGCTCAGGCCGAGGCCGCTCGGCACCAGCAGCAGGCTGCGCTAAACTCCCAGAGGAGGACCTTGACCCGCGCGAGGAGAGGCTCGCCGCAACGCTCCGTGGCAAGGATGAGGAGGTGGAGAAGCTCGTCGTGTAGCGGACCCAGGAGCTGGAGCAGAGGAACAAGGAGGCACTCAATGCCCAGGCTCTGGTTCACGCCGGCAAGGTGAAGGAGCTGGAGGTGGAGCGGGACGGGCTGAAGGACCAGGTCCTGAAGCTATCCAAGGAGAAGGACACGCTCAACGGTGCCCTGGTGGAGGCGCAGGGCGTAGTCCTCGGCAAGGCTGAGCAGCTCTCCAAGGCCAACGACTCCATCAAAGACCTGAAGCTGAAGCTGGAGGGTCTTGAGGAGATGCTCTCGGAGGCCAAGGCCTGGGAGGAGACCCTGGCCAAGGATCTGGAGGCCGAGAAGCAGCAGCGGAAGAACGAAGCCGCCAACCACAGGGATTTCGTGGATGGTGAGAATCGCTGGATCGGCCGCCTCGAGGACGTCGCCGGCAGGATCACCACGCAGCTGGCCACCATGGGGATGCCAAATGTGAGGTACTCCTTTGAGTGCAACGCGAGCCCCAACGCCAAGCTGACCCTATTCTTTGAGGGTGTTCTTGGGGCCCTGGAGCAGTTCCGCTCCACCAGGGCGACTTTCCTGGCCAATGAGGCCCGGAGGCTTTGCCGGGGCGCCATGACCAAGGTTCTCACCAAGGTGGCATACTGGAACCCCTCCCTCGACTTCGACACCGCGCTGGAGAGCTTGCCGGAGGACGTGGACCTTGCGCCGCTCAAGGAGCGTATCGAGCCCATCATCAGCCGCATCGATGGAGTCCAGAGGGTAGAGGGCCAGCGCCGGGACTAGGCGCCCTGTTTCTTTTCGTTGCTGTAGGTTCACAACCAAGACAATTTTTATCTTTAGTTAGAACTGCGGCAACAAGTGATGTAATATAACTCTGCAGTGCTTTTGATATTATCCTGTTCAATCCCCCCTTTGTATGTTCACCCTACGTTAATCGGGTAGGCTCACCGGCGCGTAAACCCAGGGCACGACGCCTGGAGGATGGATCCCCTATGGCCTGCCGGGTGTGCTTGCTGCCAGGCGATCCACCTTACCGCTCCCAACGCGGCCGCTCGAACTGCCGAGCTTGACTCGAGTCAGAATCGAGAGCGTTGCTAATTGCGGAAGGCTACCCTGCCGTTCTCGACGCAGCCGCTTGGAATGTTGAGCGGACTCGAAACAGAACAAGGGCGTTGCCAATCGCGGAAGGGCCCCCTTGCGTGCAGGTTTTCCATACATAGGGCAGGACCTTCGAGGATAATAACCTTATATAAAAAGGAAATATTTAAAGTTTGGCATGACTTAGCTTTCCTATCGCCGCACTGGCGCCCTTCATGCTTGCAGGCGGTGCCGTTCTGTTGGTTGTCTTCTTCTTTAGAAGCATTGGCCATGAGAAACCGCTAAGCTGGCTGCTAAACCAGATTATCACAACTGCGCCCCCTACCTAGCGCGCCAAAGATGTCGGGGAAACGACACCTATGGGAACACTGGAATCCCTTCTACGGTTGGCGGCCGCGGGGTTGTGAGAAGAGTAGGTTTAGGAGCTAGCACAAAGATCATTTACCCAGGTTTGGGCCGCGAAGATGCGTAATACCCTAGTCCTGCTTTGGTGTGTATTTCAGAGTGTTCTTGAGCTCTCGAACTAGCTACGGTGGCTGCGTAGTTGCAAAAGGCCATATCCTTCTCCTGGCCGCCTCGGGCCTCCTTTTATAGGCAAAAGGGGTCGCCACAGTGGCACACAGGTGGTGGAAAGGTGTACCGTGTGCGAGCTTATCGCCCGGCATTACGGGACAAAGCGCATTAAATGCACTACTTAGGTGTCCATTAGCTTTATCGGGGACGGGAACGAGGCCCGTCCCGTCCATCGCCGCTCTGCCTCGCTTCGACACGTGCCCAGGCCAGCGATGTGTGCAGCGCCATGTAGGCAGGCAGGCTGCTAAGGTCGCGCGGTGGCAGGGTCTTCACAAAGATCTGCCTGCCACCACGCAGGTGCTTGCTGGGTCGGTGTAGAGGCCGCCCGTCGCCACGCATGTGCCTGCCCAGCTGGTTGAGCTAGCAGCTGCTTGGGGACGATGGTGGCATCTTGGCAGACGCAGGCCTGGCTACGGCCCCGCTGGTGTCCTCGGCAAGGGTCTTGCCGGGGGCCCGGCAAGGGTCTTGCCGTGGCGTTGCAGTCATCCCCGGCAAGGTGCTTGCCGGGGGTCTCGTGGATTTCCTCGGCTAGGATCCCGCCGAGGGTCGCCGTCTTCTGGTCCTCATCTGACCCTGTGTGTTTATGATCTTGACGAAGATCTGCATGCCACCACGGAGGTGCCTCCCGAGCCCTAGTTCCAGTATAGTTGTTGGCGGCGTTTGGAACCTTTGGGCTCAAGGGTGGCTCGCTCTGTTGGCGTTTGGGCAAGATGCCCCGGCAAGGGTCTTGCCGGGGGAGTCCACCTCGCCACTTTGCTCTTTTATGCTTCTGGTCTTGGCGTCGCCTTGTTTGTCTTGTGCTTCGGTTTCCCTCCGGCTTCCCTCCTCTTCCTTGTTAAGTGTGGCTGCGGGTGCGACTCTGACTGCCCGCGCACAAGTAAAGGGGTCAAAAGGAGAGCCCCTACTTTTGTACACCGACAGAACCCCTCTGATCTTGATATTAATATTAAAGAATTTATCAATGCTCAAAAAGTTTTCAATACTACGATAGAAGAAAAGTTGAATAAGATTGATGATATATGTCTAGAAGCATTGATAGAATTTCCCATGATGTAGAAAATCTCAAGATTAAAATTTTTCCACCTAAGGTTGATGTCAAAGAATCAGTTAAAGCTGTATATGTTTCCATGGATGAAAGTAAGAAAAGAACTGCTATGCTTAGACTAAAAGAGAATTTTTAGAAAGAGCGTTTTCTACCGATTGCTTTCATAATAATGATCAAGATCTTAAAATGATTAGTGTTCCTTCTATTGATTCCTTGTTTATTAATATTAAATTTTATGATAAAGGGATTGAAGAAGAGTCAACTATATGTAGAAGGCGTCCCCATAATTCAGATGGTGAAAATCTTGTTGAAAAAATTGATAAATGTGGGTTTGGAGAGGTCAAAACTTTAACTAGTGATGTGCCCACTCTTTTGTATTTACAAAGACTTTAGTTATGATAGATGCTCTTTGATTGAATGTATTTCTTTGTTGCAATCCATGGTAAATTCAACAAATGCCTATGAACAAAATAATGATTTTACTGAACATATCGTAGATGCCATGCTAAAAGCTTTAGAAGAATATTAGAGTTAGAGATTTCAATTCCTAGAAAATTATATGATGAATGGGAACCCGCCATTAAAGTCAAGATAAAAAATTATGAGTGCTTTGCTTTATGTGATTTGGGTGCTAGTGTTTCCACAATTCTGAAATCTCTGTGTGATGTGCTTGGTCTAACCAATATTGAAGAATGTTCTCTTAATTTGCACTTGGTGGATTCTACCATTAAAAAACCCTTGGGAAGGATTAATGATGTTCTTATTCTTGCAAATAGGAACTATGTGCCCATAGATTTTATTGTTCGTGATATTTATTGCAACCCGTCTTGTCCAATCATACTTGGTAGACTGTTTTTACGAACTATAGGTGTTGTGATTGATATGAAAAAAAGGTAATATTAAATTTCAATTTCCACTAAGAAAGGGTATGGAACACTTCCCTAGAACAAGAATTAAGCCACCATATGTGTCGGTGCAACAAACCCTGGGTCTGTTGCCCAGACTGTGCACAGGCACAAGAACAAGTTTGAAGCACAAGCCCAAGTCAGGGTACAAGGAACCAAGAGGTTCAAAAGACCAACATGCAAATCAGAGGGACCAAGATCAAGCCTGAGAAGCAGGTTATCGCCAAGAAGAAAGCCTCCCTCGCCGGGCATGCGAACCCGGCAAGGGGCGAGGCCACCCCCAGAAGCAGACGACCGAAGCCCCCGGCGGGGCCTGCCGGGGCTCATAGAGACAAAACCACCTCACCAACCACTCACCACGACCCACATCGTCGATCAGCGCGGTGTCCAGCCGCAGAGTGACTAAGTGGCAGCCATTCGCCACATGGCTGCCTCTCCTTACAGAAAGAACCCACATATGACACCCGTCCTGCGACGTGTGAAGCAAGCAGGCGCGGAGGTGGCAAGATAGCCTGACAAGCCTTGCCGGGCAACCAGCGATGTGACACTAAGCGGCGCATTAAATGTGCCATGTCAGCCCGTAGTGTTAGGTTTGATAGCACTGTTTGCTATCATATCACTGCATAATGACTACTTTGCCATTGTGGTGACCCCTTGATCTATAAAAGCAGGCCCGTGGCAACCGTCGAAAGGGTTAGAAGATTGGATAACTCACACCGCCATACGCGCGTAGTCGCTGCTGCCTCTAGGCAACCCCTGCCGGGCAAGTGTACTACGTTCACCACCACATTTCCACAATCAATCCATCAGAGCAGGAGTAGGGTTTTACGCCTCACGGCGGCCCGAACCTGGGTAAAATTGCTGGTGTGATCCCTGCCATGCTGCCCCACGCTCGTCTGCTCTTTGTGCAATGCGTCGCCCCCCTGCCGAACCAGCAAGGGGCCTCCTGGTCCCATAGGTGGCTGTGGTTTCCCACGACAACTTTTGCGCGCCAAGTAGGGGGCTCGCTTGCACGAACCTGAAGGTGTGCGCAGCGCATCGACTTCATCACCATCTTCGCCTTCGACGACGCCATCGACCATGGCGCCCAAGAAGAAACCCGGCCCTCTGGCTCATCCATCCACCTCGAAGGCTCCGCCGCCCGCGGCCTCTAACGCTGCAGGGGCTGCAGAGGCACGCGAGGACGCAGACGGTGCTGGGGATGTGGTCGGAGCAGGCGGCACCATCGTGACTTCCCCCGCAGCCGACGCAGGAGCAGGAGGCGCCGGAGGAGAACAACATCAGGAACATCCCGACAGCCACGCTCGCCAAGGTACGGGTGAGGGGGTTACTCCATCTACGCCCCTCTTTCCCACCGATGGGCACAGCCACAGCAACGACGCTCGGACCAGGGGAAATCGCTGCCCACCGGCTGCCCCCTCCACGGGTGCGGTCGTAGCGCATGCACTTCCCCCGGGACGGGCTGACCAAGCCGCTACACCCGACGGAGCCGCTGGCCCTCTAGCGCCTTCGCCACACCACATCCAAGTGGTCGCCCCGCAGTGACCGGGGGGGCGCAGTACTACTGCCGCTGGCACCGTCAGGAGCCGCGCGAAAGTATGAGCGACTTCATCGACATCAATGCCAAGTACAGCTTTGGAGGCCATGGCGCGAGCTCAGCTGCTGCTGAGGTTCCCACCAGCGGCTGAGCAAATGGATGAATGGTGTCCCACGGTCCAAAGCCTGCTCGGTTTTGCCGAAGCTGGGGGCTCGCGGCGAGCTGGCCCGCTATGACCTCCCCAAGCGACAGCAACAACTCATGCTGCTGAACATACGGAAGGGGCCATCCCCACAATGCAGTCCCCACCATGGCAGCCAGCGCGAGCGCAACAGAATCAAGACCCCAACAACGTCTCGATGGTCTCTTCTCACCCTCGAGTTCATCCAGGCCAACGTCGAGCCCCGGAGGATGGGTGGAGAGGAGAAGCGCGCGTCGTCATCGAGCAACGCCGCGACGACCTCCGCCGGACCAACAGGTGCGATGGCCTCATTGTTGACGAGGCTGCGCTCAGTGTTGGCGGGTGCCTACCTTTTGAGGTTGGCTCCACTGCCTTTACACGAGAGCTGCGGCAAGTCCGTTGGTCGTCCGTTCGCACGTTCAAGCCAGAGATACCTAAGAAGTACGACGGGAGGCTGAACCCGGCAGAGTTCCTGAGCATCTACACGATCGCTGTTCAGGCTGTCGGGGGAAGAGATGAGAAGCTGTTTGCCAACTGCTTCCCTTTGGCCCTAAAGTACAATATGAGGTCTTGGCTGATGCGCCTGCCGGAGAACTCCATTTCGTCGTGGGCTGACATGTGCCACGAGTTCATTGGCGCCTTTACTAGCGGTCATCAAGAACCCGGCAGGCCCAGCGGTTTACAGCTTCTCCAGCAGAAGGAAGGACAAACTCTCTGTAAGTATTTACAGAGATTCAGCAAAGTTCATAGAAATATCCCAAATATCCATCCGGCTGCCATAATAGCTGCCTTCCAGTCCAATGTGCGCAACCGTCGTATTCGTTCCAAGATGAACATGCGGTTGCCCAAGACTGTGAAGGAGCTTTACACACTGGTGGATAAGTGTGCTCGGATGGAGGAGGGAAGAAAGTTGCCCAGAGAGGAAAATTGTACCAACATTGACTCAAAGGATGAGGATGAGTCAACCAGTCAGAAGAAGAGCAAGAAGTGCAGTAAGAAGTGAAGAGATAAGGCAGTGATGACCGTTGAAGGATCTAGTACGCCTAGTACCGGAAAGAAGGCCAAAGCTGAGGCCCCCGACAAGGAAGCTGCCATGTGCGCTGACTGCTGTGAGGCCACGGCTGCCGAGAAAGCTGGGAAAGGCGATGGGCCGTACTGCAAGATTCATCGGACCAAGGGCCACGACCTTCAAGAGTGTTACCAAGTTGAGCAGCTTGTCAACAAATAGAGAGCAGAATATGAGAAGCGTGATAAGGAAAAAGGTCAGAATGTTGCTGGCGGTAAGGGCCGAGGTGGTGAAGCAAATCACCCCGACAAACCCTTTTGGAACCAAGGAAAGCCCGCCAGAGGTCGAGAGAAGGAAACCTATGAAGATGAAAGTGATGGAGGGGATGAAGAGGAAACCAGTGAACAAGAGTTTCAGAAGGCCACAGACGCCCTATGCATTGATGGAGGTGCTTCTCTGCACACTTCCCACCGTCAGCTCAAACGGTGGGCAAGAGAAGTCAATGTCGTGGAACCAGCGCCGGAGGCCCGAAAGCCGCTCAAATGGTCCCGTACGCCCATCATCTTTGACGAGGAGGATCATCCTAGCCATACCACTGCGGTAGGATGTTTGCCGTTGTTGGTCTCCCCAACAATTCACAACCTCAAGGTCACAAAGATGTTGGTGGATGACGGGGCTGGGTTGAATCTGATTTCCCTGACAGTCATCAGCAAGCTTCAGATAGGAGAATATGAGCTAGAGGTTACCGACACGTTTCAAGGAGTTAATCCCGGTAGGAGCCATCCTAAGGGAAAGATCACATTGCCGGTAACGTTTGGGGGAGAACTGAATTACCAGACTGAGAGGATTTTGTTTTATGTGGTTGATCTCCCCCTGCCGTACAATGGGATTCTTGGACGCCCGGCCTTGGCTAAGTTCATGGCGGCATCCCACTATGCCTACAACACCTTGAAAATGCCTAGGCCACTGGGAGTCATCACCATCCCATCAGATGAGAAGGATGCAATCATTTGTGTGGACAAGATGTACCGGGATGCGGTCACGGCAGAGGCAGCAACAGCGGCAGCTCCTGCCAAGGAAAGTAAAGGAAAGAAGAGAGGCTGTAGAGACTCCGGCAATGAGTCTAGGAAGCGTGCCCCCACCGAGTGCACGACACTCGCCGACGATGTGCCGGAGTGTTCTCACAGCAAGAGATCCAAGGTTACCACACCCCAGGTGAACAAGGTCCTGGCAGGGCTGGCTTTCATTGATGGTACTTTCACTATCAGTGCCACCCTCGATGACAAATAGGAAAGCACGCTCATTGCCTTCCTGCGGGTGAATATCGATATAATTGCCTGGCAACCATCTGATATCCCCGGTGTTCCCAAGGAGGTAATCGAGCACGACCTTGTTGTCTGCCCACATGTCCGACCTGTCAAGCAGAAAGTCCAGAAACAAGCCTTAAGAGACAGCAGTTCATTGCAGAAGAGATCAAGAAGCTTGAGGCAGCTGGTTTGGTCAGAGGAGCACTGCATCCCACGTAGTTGGCAAATCCAGTGGTAGTCCGGAAGGCTAAACGGGAAGTGGAGGCTTTGCATAGATTTCAGAGATCTCAACATGGCTTGCTCAAAAGACCCATTTCCCTTGCCGCGCATCGACCAGATTGTGGACTCCAGTTCAGGCTGTGATTTGCTCTTCTTTCTGGACGCATACTCTGGGTATCACCAAATCTTCATGTACAGGGAAGATGAAGAGAAGACGTCGTTCATCACTCCATGTGGTACGTACTGCTTTGTCCGCATGCCATTCGGATTAAAGAGTGCCGGGTCCAATTTTGCAAGGGCAATCCAAATTGGTTTTGAGCCACAGCTACATAGAAACATAGAGGCCTATATGGATGATATTGTGGTCAAGACCAAGGATAAGGCCACCCTTATTCAAGATTTGGAGGAGACATTTGACAATCTGTGCAAGATCAATCTGAAGCTCAACCCGGAGAAGTGTGCATTTGGTGTTCCCTTCGGCAAGTTGCTTGGGTTCTTTGTATCCCATCGCAGGATCGAAGCCAACCCCGACAAGATCAAGTCCATCGAGCAGATCCAAGCACCAAGGATAGTTAAGGATGTGAGGTGCCTGACAGGATGCGTTGCCGCGCTAAGCAGGTTCATCTCCAAGTCAGCCAAGCACGCCCTGCCGTTCTTCAATGTTTTAAAGAAGGTCGGCCCTATGAAGTGGACCCCAGAAGCAGATGCAGTTTTGCGAGAGTTGAAGGCCTACTTTTTCTCTGTGCCTACCTTGGTTGCTCCCAAACCCCAGGAGCTGTTGTGGCTATACTTGGTGGCAACCAACCAAGTGGTCAGTGCGGCCTTGGTAGCGCAGCAGGATGTGGATGAGGCTGAAAGTGAGAGGAGACCGGCAGAGTCAGAAAAGAATCAGGACAGCAATGAGCACGGCAACGAGAACAACCCCAAGGACGCGGCAAGGAAGAAAGTGGTGCAGCACCCAGTGTACTTCATCAGCTCCCTGTTGCATGGGGCTAGATCAAGGTACTCTGGCATGCAGAAGTTGAACTTTGGTCTCATCATGGCCTCAAGGAAACTTCGCCACTACTTCCAAGCCCATGAAATCACAGTTGTTACTCATTTTCCGTTGTAAAGGATACTCTGAAACCCTGAGGCTACCGGCAGAATAGTGGAGTTGGCTTTGGAGTTATCCAGCTTTGGTTTGAAGTTTGAGAGCACATCAACCAGTCAAAGCAGGGCATTGGCAGAGTTTATTGTAGAATGGACGCCAACCCCTGATGAGGAAGTAATAGAGACAGTTATCCCTGGCAAGGAATCGCCCCAAGAATGGATTATGTGTTTTGATGGTGCCTTTTACCTGCAAGGTGCTGGAGCTGGCGTGCTTCTTGTTGTCCCCTCCGGGGAGCAGTTGAAGTACATTGTCCAAATGCATTTTGCCCGGGAAGATGCAACCAACAATACAGCTGAGTATGAAGGGCTCCTTGCCGGGCTCAGGATTGCAGCTGAATTGGGAATTAAGAAGTTGATCACTCGAGGAGATTCACAGCTTGTGGTGAGACAAGTCAACAAGGATTACCAAAGTCCATTGATGGATGCATATGTCGAGGAAGTGAGGAGATTGGAGGAGCACTTTGACGGATTGCAAATAGAGCATGTACCCCGTGCGGAAAACTGCATAGCTGATCATCTGTCAAAGTGTGTTGCGCAGAAGCTTCCTGTGGAACCAGGGACTTTTGTTCTCCATCTCACTCAGCCCTCCATATCCCTAGCAACAATGGCCCGGAAGAGGAGAAAGTTGGACTACGGTAAGCCTCTCTCAGTAGGGCCGTCTGCTCCCAGCAGAGACCCTGCTGGAAACAACTCCTCACAGCCTGCCGGAGCACCCCCTCCAGCCGGGCCCATGGACCCTACGAACGGGGCTGGTGCTCCCGCAGCACAGGAGGTACCGCTAGTCCTTGTTGCCGAGCCCCAGGCTCCAACTTGGGCAAGGCACATTGTCCACTTCCTCCAAACCAGAGAGCTTCCCGACAACCAAGATGAAGCTGAAAAAGTAGCCCAGAGGGCCAGTATGTATCAGTTTGTCGATGACACTATGTATAGAAGGAGGCCCGATGGTGTGAAATTGAAGTGTGTCTGCCAGGAAGAAGGAAAGGAACTGCTGGCTGAGATTCACAGAGGAATGTGCGGCTCCCACATTGGATCAAGAGCATTTGTTGGGAAAGAATTCCGGCAAGGATTCTATTGGCCCACAGCCCTCCAAGATGCAGTCGAGATTGTCACGAAATGTGAGGCCTGTCAGTTCCATTCCAAGAAAACACACCTGCCTGCCCAAGCTCTTCAAACAATCCCTCTATCATGGCCATTTTCTGTCTGGGGGCTTGATATCCTCGGGCCCTTCCCCCGAGCAATCGGGGGCTTTGAATTCTTGTTCGTTGCCATCCACAAGTTTACAAAGTGGCCGGAAGTGACTGCCGTGAGAAAGGTGACTACTCAGTCAACTATCAAGTTCTTGAAAGAATTGGTGTGTCGTTTTGGAGTTTCGGCAAGGATCATCACCGACAACGGCACCCAGTTCACGTGCCACGCCTTCATGCAATATGTTCATGCCCTCGGATGCAAGATCTCATTCGCCTCTGTGGCACACCCCCGGAGCAATGGACAAGCTGGGAGGATGAAAGCTGAAGTGCTGCGTGGACTCAAGATGAGAACTTTTGATACGCTGCAGAAGCACGGCAGGCGGTTGATTGAGGAGCTGCCGGTAGTTCTCTTGTCCCTCAGAACGACACCAAACCGAGCTACCGGGCAGACTCCCTTCTCCCTGGTCTACGGGGCAGAAGCAGTTATCCCCACAGAAATCATTTATGGGTCGCCTCAAGTTCTTTCCTACGATGAAGTAGCGCAAGATCAGCACCGGCGTGACAACGATGTGCTACTCGAGGAGAACCATCTCCGGGTTGCTATGCGTGCTGCACGCTACCAGCCAGCCCTGCGTCGCCATCATAGCCGCAGGGTTCATGCCCGGTGTTTTGAGGAAGGTGATCTTCTCCTTAGGCGCGTTCAGTCCGCCAAAGGTACAAACAAGTTGTCACCAAAGTGGGAAGGCCCTTACGGGGTAGTACGAGTCACCAGACCTGGCGCAGTCCGTCTAGAGACCGTAGATGCCACTCAGTTGCAAAACTCATGGAATATTGAGCATCTCCGCAAGTTCTACCCATAAGGCGCGGCTTTGGCCCTGCCCGGCAGACACCCTTTTGTACAAGTGTCACATCCCTAGTTCTGGTAATGCTTAGTGCTAGCATCTTGTGTTGCATCATGTTTAAGTTTCATCTAAACTTGAAATGGGGAATGACAAACCCTAGCACCAAAATTAAATCAACTAGGTTCAACTAAAAATTGCATTCAGTGAACCAAAAATGCTCTTCATTAATGTCTGGTATTTTTGGCAAGGGCTTAGACCCAAACCAAAAATAATGAACATTTTTAAAGAATAATTTTGGGCACTGAATTTAAATCATATTTTATTTGAATTTGGATTTATATTCCTAATATATGGAATATATTTCAAATAACCCTGAGTTATTTTATGTGCATCTGGACTAGTCCAAAGTATGTGCATAAAAACATTCAGAGTAGTTTGGCACTATTTTAGTTCATGTGAATTTGCAAACAGTGGCAAATATTAAATAAAAACAGAAAAACAGAATTGACACAGAAAGAAAAGGAAAGAACAGAAACATACCTGGCGGCCTGCAACTATAGTCGGCCTAGCTCCTGTGCAGCCCACCCGAGCCCAAGTACCAGTCATCTTCCACCTCTCGCCAGTAGGACGAGAGGCGTGTGGTCGCCATGCGCGCCCATGCGCCCCGGCCACCTCCTGCTTGCCGCTTCTCCCTGGCCCTCCTTGGTGCAGCCACGCACCCCCCTGGACCCCTCTCACTCTCTCCCCGAGCCTCTCTCCCTCCTCTGCTCTCTCTCCCTCTCATGCCGAGCGCAGCCATCGCTGCCGCTCGTCATTGCCGCGACCACCGGCCCTCCCTCGCTTCCCCGACTGGTCCACGAGCTCCGCGACGTCGTCCTCGACCCCCTCACCGAGCCACGCTTGCTCTGGCCCCTCCCCGAGCTTGCCGTACGCCCTCAAACACCGACCACGCCGTCTTCTTCAACCTCGATCCGCCGAGATCGCCATCGCCGCCCCGCTTGCTCTGGCCCCTCCCCGAGCTTGCCGTTCGCCTCGTCGCAACCGCCGTGAGCTCCTGCCCTTGCCCCCCCTCTCCGCTCCCTCTCTCGCACGCCGTAGCTGCTGCACCGCATTCACCCGCATGCGCCGCCGCCCGAGCTCGCCGTTGGCGCAGCTCCGGTGACCATTTGGTCACCCCGGCGACTCCAACGTGTTCGTAGCGTCCAGTAGAGCATGCCTAGCGTGAGAACCCGCCTGTTTGCACGCCGCAGCAGCTAACCTGAGCTCGCCCGAGCTCCGGCCGCCGCCTCGCTCGTCGCCGTCGCCAAGTCCGGCCTCCCCAGCACGAACTGATGCCACGGTTTGATGCGCGCACACACCAGCTACGCATAGACGCCCTCGGCCGCCGTTTTGGTCGCCGGAGCGCGAAACCCGCAGCTCCCCGCCGCGTCTCGCCTCGCCGGCGTCGAGTCGCCGGCAGGTTCTGACCCAGTTGACCCGGGTTTGACCCCGCTGACCGGGTTGACCCATTTTGACCTCCCCTGGGTCGCTGGCAAGTGGGCCCTGGCCCCTGCTAACTCTAATTAAGTTTTTAATTAAGCTTAATTAGCCCTACTGACACTGACATGCGGGACCCAGATGCTAATTAACATCCTAATTAAACCAGTTTAGTTAATAACCCTGTTTTAGTTAGTTGTGTCACTGACGTGTGGGTCCCAGCCGTCAGGTTTGACCTGGCCGACCCGTTGACCGCTGATGTCACAGAGGCGCAGTTAATTATTTTCTGGATTTATTCTTATCCAGGAAATTTCAAAAAATAATGCTAACTTCAAAAATTCATAGAAATTAATCCGTAACTCCAAATCAAACAAATTATATATGAAAAACGATCAGAAAAATCCAATCTATCCATCTGTAGCATTTTCTTGCATGTTTGAATAATCTAAGGTTGATGTATATGGAAATTTGCATATTTGGCATTTAAATAAGCACATATGGAGTTTGAATTTGAACCCTTGGTTCAAACCAACTTCATTTAATCTGGTTCTAGTTGCATTAGCTCAAACCACAACATTTTGCCATCTCACGATCATGCATCATATTGTTGCATTGCATTGATTGTGTTCTTCCTTGTTTGCCGGTATTTGTCCCCTCTCGATAGACGTGCTTCCGACGATGAGTTCGATGACACCGGTGAAGAGCTATAATATCTTCAGAAGTGCCAGGCAAGCAAAACCCCCTTGTTCATTCTGATACAATCCCACTCTCTCGCTCCTGCTCTCTTTTACTGCATTAGGACAACAACGATTCAACTGTTACATGCTGCGGTAGTTGAACCCCTTTCCTCTGCATGACCTGTCATTGCCACAGTAAATAGATGAAACCCACTAGCATGAGTAGGAGTTGTTTGAGCCCCGATGTGCCTACTCATTCATGCTTGTTTGTCAAGCCTGCTACTGCTTAGAGTTTAGTCAGTTCTGATTCATCGGGAATGAATTGGAATGGTGATGAACATGTCCTACTGTGTGTGAGCTAAGTGTGTGAACACGATTTGGTAAATGTAGCGGTGAGAGGCCATGTAGGAGTACATGGTGGGTTGTCTCATTGAAACCGTCCCCAGGAACTGAGTTCTGTGTTTGTGATCCATGAACAACTACTACCACACGTTGGGCCCTGAAATATGACCCCGCTCGACTTATTAACCACCCCTGTCCTCTGTCCAGGAGTTGCAACTAGTTTCTGGTGTTTGTAGGATATGTGTTGGAGGCCATGCGTAGCGCTGACCCTAGGGGTGGGCTATGATGCGGTAGATACACCGTGGGACGGTGTACCGGGCGCCCGTTTGGTGTCTCGGGAACCTTGCACACATCGTTTGGGGCTGTGAGCGAAACTCCGGCCGGATCTCCTCGTGGATGGAACCCGAATAGGCGATAAACTTGAACTAGAGACTTGTGTGGTTAGTTAGGTCGTGGTCTACACCCACGGCGGCTTTCGCTTGAAGTCTGCCGAGCACATGTCATGTGCAGACGCTAAGTGGTGGAAACATGTGTGAAGAAGTACACCCCTGCAGGGTTATAAATGATCTATTCGAATAGCCGTGTCCATGGTAAAGGACTTCTGGGTTGCCTATAACAGTTCATAGACAAGTGAAAGTGGATCCTCTAAAACTCGCAAGATAAGCGTGAGTGCTATGGATGGCCTTCTCGTGGGGATACGGGAGCGGATCCATAGTGGTGTATTGATATGGTGAATATGTGGACTCGTGCGCACCACCTCAAAAGAGTTACTTGCAGTCATAGTTTAGGTAGCCACTGAGTCAAAGCTGGCTTGCTGCAGTCAAACTCCACTACCCCCTTTGTTGATACGGATGCATATGTAGCTAGCTCTGATGTAAGTATTGCTGGGTACATTTGTACTCACGTTTGCCTATTTTATGTTTTGCAGAGAGACGTCAGTATCGCTAGTAGTTCCGCGTGGACTTCGACGTTTAGCTTGTTACCTCAGCTACGATCTTGTACCCTTGGGAGGGTCTTGTAGATAGTCAGGCTTCTCAGCCTTTTTCATTTGTAGTTGTCTGTACTCAGACATGTTTATGCTTCCGCTCGATGCTTGTATGCTCTGTATGTTGGGTCATGAGACCATGATTGTAATACTTGGCTCCTCGAAGCCTAATGAATAAATACTTGAGTCGTAGGGTTATGTTGTGATGCCATGTTGTATTTACACATATCGAACATATTGTGTGTATGATTGAAATGCTTGGTAAGTGTGGGATCCGACAACCTAGTTGTTTATCCTTGGTAGCCTCTCTTATGGGGAAATGTACTCTTGTGCTTCCATGAGCCATATTAGTCCGCTACAGCCCGGTTCACCGGAGTCCTGCTAGCCCAGCACTACTGCTCCGGAACACTTGACTAGCCGGCATGTGATTCACTTCGTTCCTGTGTCTGTCCCTTCGGGGAAATGTCACGCGGTGACATCCGGAGTCCTGCGTAGCCTGCTACAGCCCGGTTCACCGGAGTCCTCTTACCCCAGTGCTACAGCCCGGATCCGCACGCTGCTGACCGACATGCTCGATGTTGATTCATGTATGCCTGTCCCCGTAAGTTAGTGCCACTTTGGGTTCACGACTAGTCATGTCGGCCCGGGTTCTCTGTCATATGGATGCTAGCGACACTATCATATACGTGAGCCAAAAGGCGCAAACGGTCCCGGGCCAGGTAAGGTGGCACCCGTGGGAATACCGTGCGTGAGGCCGCAAAGTGATATGATGTGTTACATGCTAGATCGGTGTGACTTAGAATCATGGTCCTGACAGCTTTGGTATTAGAGCCTGACTGCCTGTAGGATTACCAAGCCAAACTGGTCAAAGTCGAGTCTAGAAATGCTTTAGTTATATAACGGAATTGATTGTGGAAGGGAACGTAAAGCTCTTTTTACTCCTTTACCTTATGCCCTTCTGATCTGAGTCATCCTCTTCCTTTCTACGGGGATTAAGAACTAGGCTTCTCATCTTTCTATCAGGATCACATGTTACTAATCCGCAGACTCGTAGAATTGTTGGTCTCAACCTCAGTTCAGTTTCTACTACTTTCATATGTTGACAATTGATCTCGGAACCTTGATATTGTGATTCTTAGTGGTTATGTCACCATTTTTGTAGAATCTCGCAAATCTTTTTGAGCATTTACAGCCGTTATGCTGTCCGAGTTATCCCAGGTCTCTAAATATTCTGATGCATTTGCAAATCCCTTCTTTCCGTTCCCAATGTTCCTTGGGCCAGATTAACCACACTAATAGCCGAGTTGAGGTACTCCGTTGCCTCGACGTATATGTTGGAGTTATTATTATGACCCTAGGTGTCTTAGAGGACCACTTAGTAATCTAGCAATGCTTTGCATCCCCAGTGTGATGATTCTGGCCATTATTTTCGAAAGCATCCCGTGATGCCATTTAGTTAGTAGGCATTCTATTTCTGGGTTCTTGAACCCAAGATTCACTCTACTTAATTTGTGTAGCTAGTGTTTGCTTGTTCCTTTAGGATATTAGTAACCTTTGCAATAGTCCTCAAGGTTCGTGGTATTTCCTTCTTCCAATACCATGAACTACTTATGGCAGAAGTTCCTTGTTGAACCAAAACATCACAATAAGAGTGGTCTTGATGAGTTCTCCACTCTGCATTGTGAATCTGCCAGTCCTACCTTTCTGCATGGATTATCTGGAAGAAATATGTTGAACTTGTTTTACATACTAAATCTATGCATCCACAACTCAGAAAATCAGATGTTCTTTTGAGTTGTCCCTCTTTAGTTATTTTCTGGCCCTCGTCTATCAATTGATAGTAAGGAGTAGTTGGGAATTGTGTTTATCGATGCATATTACTCTAGTGGTCCGTCAAGCCATTCTATTTCAGAATGACTAGGAGAAAGAAACTCCAGTACCTCATCCATATCTAGGATTGGGTCAAAGTAGTTGTATTTCGCAGATCAAAATGCCAATCCAGCTTTTGATTCTGTTCTACCCTGAAGTATTACCGTCTTATGTCAAGAATGTCATGGGAATTGCACACCATCTTATGAATTCTTGATACAGTGATACCCCTCGCCATCGTTGTTCATTTCTCGGTTTCCGTGTTGTGGCAACCGGAATGCCGACAGGTGAACTATGATGCGTGAAATCAATACTCCTAGCAACTCGTTGCTTGGTAGTAAATGGACAATATTCTCATTCTTAGCGTGTTGGTTATTGAATCATCATTCTAAGACAGAGCTACCTAGTCCTTATTTCTGGCGCACTCTTCGATCAATGAGTTAGGATTATTCAATCCCTTGCTTATTTGATCATACCGTCTTGCTCTGAAAAGCAAGATTGTTCTCGAGCTTAGTAACATATCGGTGGTTCGTGATTTTCCGAAGATCTTCTCAGAAGTATTACCTGGTTGTCACCTGACCGCTATGTTGAGTTCGTGATCAAGTTGGTTTTCTTATAAATCACCCCTTCTCCAAGAATCTGTGTTGGATATCCCTGAGCTAGTTGGTTGAGCTAGACATCAACTCGGAGAGTTGGAAGATAAAAGCTTGTCTGACTTAGTTCATGTTAAGGGATATCTTTTTGTGTGTGTGTGTTGAAGAAAGATGATATCTCCATCGATTGGTCCTTGTGATCAGTTGTTGGATCTATTGCCTTGTCAAAACTTTGACTTCAGTATGGGCTATCGTCAAGTCAAATCAGAACCAACGTTGTTCGTAATGTTGTCTTACTCGTGGTTGATCCCTCGAGCATACACCATTACATCCTTTGGTCTGACCAATGCTATCACCGTGTTCACATGATGGTGGAAGTCCAGTGATATGGAAATTCCGATGAGTTGCTGTTGAGCCCATCAGCAACATTTTGTCTCCCCCATGATTCATGTTGAACATCCAGCTAGTGTTGGAAACTTGTGAGCAATGCTTTCGTGATCTGTTCATGAAGCATATGTTCAGATGAAAGAAGCAATTTCCTCTAAGACATGTGCATTTGATGTGAGTTGCCGCCGTGAATTAGAGAAAGATAGTTTTGCTTCCTATGGAATCATCCCAAGTCGGTCATGCATGTGCGAAGTACTCTATGGTTTGATAGGTTGTCCGCCTCCACTCCATATGTGTTTCCTAGCACACCAAGCCACTGATTGACTTGTTCATGGAAAAGAAGTCTATGCTTGGGATCTAATCCATGGACTTGCGTAAAGACTTCGAAATCCTTGATGATGGATCCTAACAGGAACTCGATAGTGTTTTATTATAAGACTACTATGTGGTCATTCTTGTCTTGGACAACATGTTCACATGTATGTAGCAGAACCAGCTCGTGTTTTGGAGCTTGCTATCGTAGTTCATTTCCCGAGAATCTCGCAACGTCATCTTGTCGATTTGTGTTGCAAACTTTCTTTTCAGACATGCTGATTCTGAAGTATCGTATCACCAATCGGATCTGAATCTCAGGTAGATATGATGGTTGGAACATTCCCAGTATTTGCATTTTGTTCCCAGCTTGCATAGCTATTGTGCTGATCTCCCATGGGCTGCCCTTCTCAGTAATTACTATTCAGGATCATCTCCAAATGTGGTCTTACCATGGGTCCCATCCATTTCCGATGATAAGTAAAATCATCCATCGTGTTGTCTTCAACAAGGTAGTCCACATCATCCACTCTAGTTTGAGTATGCCACTCTTTCGAACTCTAGCAAATGATCGTTTGTAAATTGCCTTAGGTTGGTAAGAAGAGTTCCAATGATCTCCGTATCAAAAGTAATCCTTTTTGCCACTTAAGGGAATAACTCTACAAGTCACCTCCCCCAAGGTGCCCCATTGTGGAATCATGGCAGTTAACTCCTCGCTACGTCGTGATCGAGCGTGGATTTGTTGCCTACCTAGTGGACCTTCGTCATCTGTTACACCCCATCCCCCCTGAATGTATGTTTCGTGTCTCAGCTGAAGAGATGTTTTATATCTCACCCCAAGAGTTAATCTTGAGTTGCCCGATCTTCGAGAAGATCGATTCCTGTAGAGTTCCTGTCCGTCGTCATCGTGTTGGATGAAGATCTTGAAAGGAAGGACGCCAAGATCGATCTAAAGCAATGGATCATGAAGATCATGTTAGCTTGTATTCCCTCTGTCTTCTTATCTCACGTCTTGAATCTCGGGACGAGATTCTTGTTTAGTGGGGGTGAGTTGTCACATCCCTAGTTCTGGTAATGCTTAGTGCTAGCATCTTGTGTTGCATCATGTTTAAGTTTCAACTAAACTTGAAATGGGGAATGACAAACCCTAGCACCAAAATTAGATCAACTAGGTTCAACTAAAAATTGCATTCAGTGAACCCAAAATGCTCTTCATTAATGTCTGGTATTTTTGGCAAGGGCTTAGACCCAAACCAAAAATAATGAACATTTTTAAAGAATAATTTTGGGCACTGAATTTAAATCATATTTTATTTGAATTTGGATTTATATTCCTAATATATGGAATATATTTCAAATAACCCTGAGTTATTTTATGTGCATCTGGCCTAGTCCAAAGTATGTGCATAAAAACATTCAGAGTAGTTTGGCACTATTTTAGTTCATGTGAATTTGCAAACAGTGGCAAATATTAAATAAAAACAGAAAAACAGAATTGAAATAGAAAGAAAAAGGAAAGAACAGAAACGTACCTGGCAGCTCGCAACTGTAGTCGGCCCAGCTCCTGTGCAGCCCACCCGAGCCCAACTGCCAGTCATCTTCCACCTCTCGCCAATAGGATGAGAGGCGTGTGGCCGTCGTGCGCGCCCACGCACCCCGGCCACCTCCTGCTTGCCGCTTCTCCCTGGCCCTCCTTGGTGCAGCCATGCACCCATTGGACCCCTCTCTCTCTCTCCCCGAGCCTCTCTCCCTCCTCTGCTCTCTCTCTCCCTCTCATGCCGAGCGCAGCCGTTGCCGCCGCTCGTTGTTGCCGCGACCACCGGCCCTCCCTCGCTTCCCCGACTGGTCCACGAGCTCCGCGACGTTGTCCTCGACCCCCACACTGAGCCACGCCCTGCTGGACGCCCTCGAACGTCGACCACGCCGTCTTCTTCAACCTCGGTCTGCCGAGATCGCCATCGCCGCCCCGCATGCTCCGGCCCCTCCCCGAGCTCGCCATTTGCCTCGTCGCAACCGCCGTGAGCTCCTGCCCCTGCTCCCCCTCTCGGCTCCCTCTCTCGCACGCCGTAGCTACTGCACCGTGTTCACCCGCATGAGCCGCCGCCCGAGCTCGCCGTCGGCGCAGCTCCGGTGACCATTTGGTCACCCCGGCGAGTCCAACGTGTTCGTAGCATCCAGTAGAGCATGCCTAGTGCGAGAACCCGCCCATTTGCACGCCGCAGCAGCTAACCTGAGCTCGCCCGAGCTCCGGCCGCCGCCTCGCTCGCCGCCGTCGCGAAGTCTGGCCTCCGCAGCACGAACTGATGCCACGGTTCGATGCGCACACACACCAGCTACGCATAGATGCCCTCGGCCGCCGTTTTGGTCGCCGGAGCGCGAACCCGCAGCTCCCCGCCGCGCCTCGCCTCGCCGGCATCGAGTCGCCGGCAGGTTTTGACCCAGTTGACCCGGGTTTGACCCCGCTGACCGGATTGACCCAGTTTGACCTCCCCTGGGTCGCTGGCAAGTGGGCCCTGGCCTCTGCTAACTCTAATTAAGTTTTTAATTAAGCTTAATTAGCCCTACTGACACTGACATGCGGGACCCAGATGCTAATTAACATCCTAATTAAACCAGTTTAGTTAATAACCTTGTTTTAGTTAGTTGTGTCACTGACGTGTGGGTCCCAGCCGTCAGGTTTGACCTAGCCGACCCGTTGACCGCTGACGTCACAGAGACGTAGTTAATTATTTTCTGGATTTATTCTTATCCAGGAAATTTCAAAAAATAATGCTAACTTCAATAATTCATAGAAATTAATCCGTAACTCCAAATCAAACAAATTATATATGAAAAATGATCAAAAAAATCCAATCTATCCATCTGTACCATTTGCTTGCATGTTTGAATAACCTAAGGTTGCTGTATATGGCAATTTGCATATTTGGCATTTAAATAAGCACATATGGAGTTTGAATTTGAACCCTTGGTTCAAACCAACTTCCTTTAATCTGGTTCTAGTTGCATTAGCTCAAACCACAACATTTTGCCATGTCACGATCATGCATCATATTGCTGCATTACATTGATTGTGTTCTTCCTTTTTTGCCGGTATTTGTCCCCTCTCGATAGACGTGCTTCCGACGATGAGTTCGATGACACCGATGAAGAGCTATAATATCTTCAGAAGTGCTAGGCAAGCAAAACCCCGTTGTTCATTCCGATACAATCCCACTCTCTCGCTCCTGCTCTCTTTTACTGCATTAGGACAACAACGATTCAACTGTTACATGCTGCGGTAGTTGAACCCCTTTCCTCTGCATGACCTGTCATTGCCACAGTAAATAGATGAAACCCACTAGCATGAGTAGGAGTTGTTTGAGCCCCGATGTGCCTACTCATTCATGCTTGTTTGTCAAGCCTGCTCCTGGTTAGAGTTTAGTCAGTTCTGATTCATCGGGAATGAATTGGAATGGTGATGAACATGTCCTACTATGTGTGAGCTAAGTGTGTGAACACGATTTGGTAAATGTAGCGGTGAGAGGCCATGTAGGAGTACATGGTGGGTTGTCTCATTGAAACCGTCCCCAGGAACTGAGTTCTGTGTTTGTGATCCATGAACAACTACTACCACACGTTGGGCCCTGAAATATGACCCCGCTCGACTTATTAACCACCTCTGTCCTCTGTCCAGGAGTTGCAACTAGTTTCTGGTGTTTGTAGGATATGTGTTGGAGGCCATGCGTAGCGCCGACCCTAGGGGTGGGCTATGATGCGGTAGATACACCATGGCACGGTGTACCGGGCGCCCGTTTGGTGTCTCGGGAACCCTGCACACATCATTTGGGGCTGTGAGCGAAACTCCGGCCAGATCTCCTCACGGATGGAACCCGAATAGGCGATAAACCTGGACTAGAGACTTGTGTGGTTAGTTAGGTCGTGGTCTACACCCACGTCGGCTTTCGCTTGAAGTCTGCCGAGCACATGTCGTGTGCAGATGCTAAGTGGTGGATACATGTGTGAAGAAGTACACCCCTGCAGGGTTATAAATGATCTATTCGAATAGCCGCGTCCACGGTAAAGGACTTCTGGGTTGCCTATAATAGTTCATAGACAAGTGAAAGTGGATACTCTAAAACTCGCAAGATAAGCGTGAGTGCTATGGATGGCCTTCTCGTGGGGAGACGGGAGCGGATCCATAGTGGTGTATTGATATGGTGAATATGTGGACTCGTGTGCGCCACCTCAAAAGAGTTACTTGCAGTCAAAGTTTAGGATAGCCACTGAGTCAAAGTTGGCTTGCTGCAGTCAAACTCCACCACCCCCTTTGTTGATACTGATGCATATATAGCTAGTTCTGATGTAAGTCTTGCTGGGTACATTTGTACTCACGTTTGCCTGTTTTATGTTTTGCAGAGAGACGTCAGCCTCGCTACTAGTTCCGCGTGGATTTCGACGTTTAGCTTGTTACCTCAGCTACGATCTTGTACCCTTGGGAGGGTCTTGTAGATAGTCAGGCTTCTCAGCCTTTTTCATTTGTAGTTGTCTGTACTCAGACATGTTTATGCTTCCGCTCGATGCTTGTATGCTCTGTATGTTGGGTCATGAGACCATGATTGTAATACTTGGTTCCTCGGAGCCTAATGAATAAATACTTGAGTCGTAGAGTTATGTTGTGATGCCATGTTGTATTTACACATATCGAGCATATTGTGCGTATGATTGAAATGCTTGGTATGTGTGGGATCCGACAACCTAGTTGTTTATCCTTGGTAGCCTCTCTTATGGGGAAATGTAGTCTTGTGCTTCCATGAGCCATAGTAGTCCGCTACAGCCCGGTTCACCGGAGTACTGCTAGCCCAGCACTACCGCTCCGGAACACTTGACTGGCCGGCATGTGATTCACTTCGTTCCTGTGTCCGTCCCTTCGGGGAAATGTCACGCGGTGACATCCAGAGTCCTGCCTAGCCTGCTATAGCCCGGTTCACCGGAGTCCTGTTAGCCCAGTGCTACAGCCCGGATTCGTACGCTGCTGACCGACATGCTCGATGTTGATTCATGTATGCCTGTCCCCATAAGTTAGTGCCACTTTGGGTTCATGACTAGTCATGTCGGCCCGGGTTCTCTGTCATATGGATGCTAGCGACACTATCATATACGTGAGCCAAAAGGCGCAAATGGTCCCGGGCCAGGTAAGGTGGCACCCGTGGGAATACCGTGCGTGAGGCCGCAAAGTGATATGATGTGTGACGTGCTAGATCGGTGTGACTTAGAATCGGGGTCCTGACAACAGGCCTTGCCTCAGCTGCATGTAACCCCTTTTACAAAGCCGGGGCGATGACCCCGTGCAAGAGAAAATAAAGAAGCGCTGTGGGGGCCCCCAACCAAGATTGCATGCATGCATGAGCATACCAAGATCACTACATAAGCATTTCATGAGCATTTGCATATGCCTATAGATAGGATCGCATCCTGCATTCATTCTCATCTACATGAAGGTACAGGTTCCTGCCATGAACTTGGCTTCGACAAGGAGCTGAGAAGATTGCCCGACACAGTGATCCTCGGCAAGCGAACCAGATAAGTTCTACCTTGTGTCCGTTAGTGTTCTGTAAGCTATAACTTGTGCATTAGAATGCCTCGACACCCTTTTGAAACTTAGGTGCTCCCATCCATGACTCGAATGTTGCTTTGGTCAGAATGGTCGCAGTAGCCTTTCGTAAAAAGAAGTTGGCGGGGGGCTGGTCCCTCTTTCTGTTCCCCGGCAGACGCAGTTCTCCGACAGACAAAGAGGACACCGGAAGGATAGCCTGCCGGGGAATAACTCATTTATTTACATTAAAGAGGCACCTCACCTCTGCATGGACATACACATGTACGAGTTCCCTGCAAGGTTCATCTCTTTCATTGATATGCTAATACAAGTACAAGCATTACAGAACACAAACACGGACCCGAGTGATTACATTATTTGAATTAAAATTTGGCAAGTGCCTACAGGTTTAAGATTGAAAAAAGATAAGTGCTCCGTAATGCCCTTTCATGTCCCTCTCCTCCTAGGCACGGCCGTCGGAGGCGAGGAGGGCAAAAGGAGCGCCTGGGCGGGAGCCTAGCTCGCTCCCCTCAGGCTCCAGGAGATGTAGGCCGGAGGGAACGGGAGTGCGAGGGAACGCCTCGATGGAGAGCACGGCAGAGGCGGCCCCGTCAACACGTGGCAGGTGCGTGCGAAATGGGAAGCAAGTGGAATGGCAGTTTCCGCCCCGTGATCGTGGGGCAGGGAGAATCCAGAGGCCACGATCAAAGTTCTTCCACAGCGCCGCGCACGAGGCGCGGGGAAACCGGAAACTGGCCCGGAATCAAAGCTAATGAAGAAGCAAAGAAGACTTTAAGAGACCAGCCTCTCCAGCAACGCTCGCCTGCGCACTTATTAGGCCCTACCCCGGTGACGCTCGGCATCGCGTTCGGGGCAGGCCCGGGGGCTTCCGTCGGTGCAACAAACCCTGGGTCTGTTGCCCAGACTGTGCACAGGCACGAGAACAAGTTTGAAGCACCAGCCCAAGTCAGGGTACAAGGAACCAAGAGGTTCGAAACACCAACATGCATATCAGAGGGACCAAGTTCAAGCCAAAGAAGCAGGTTATCGCCAAGAGAAAAGCCTCCCTTGCCGGGCAGGTGAACCCGGCAAGGGGCGAGGCCACCCCCAGAAGCAGACGACTGAAGCACCCAGGCGGGGCCTGCCGGGGCTCACGGAGGCAAAACCACCTCACCAACCACTCCACCAGGACCCACGTCATCGATCAGTGCGGTGTCAAGCCGCAGAGTAACGGAGTGGCAGCCATTCGCCACATGGCTGCCTATCCTTATAGAAAGAACCCACAGACGACACCCGTCCTACGACGTGTCAAGCAAGCAGGCGCGGAGCTGGCAAGATAGCCTGGCAAGCCTTGTCGGGCAACAAGCAATGTGACACTAAGCGGCGCATTTAATGCACCCTGTCAGCCCGCAGAGTTTGGTATGATAGCACTGTTTGCTACCATATCATTGCATAATGACTACTTTGCCATTGTGGTGACCCCTTGATCTATAAAAGGAGGCATGTGGCAACCATAGAAAGGGTTAGACGATTAGATAACTCACACCCACATACGCGTGTAGTCGTTGCTGCCTCGAGGCAACCAAGGCCGGGCAAGTGTACTATGTTCGCCACCACATTTCCACCATCAATCCACCAAAGCAGGAGTAGGGTTTTACACCTCAGCTGCTCTTTGTGCAACACGTCACCCCCCTGTCGAACCAGCAAGGGGCCTCCTGGTCCCATAGGTGGCCGTGGTTTCCCGCGATAATATGAATCAATCATGAGGGCAACCTATGGATCAAAAACTAAAGATGACAAGATTTGAATCTATGCATTATGCCTAGCTAGGGGCATAAAACAATAGCGCTTGTTGGGAGGCAACCCAATGAATAAAATTTATTTTTGTCTTTTTTTCTGTTCTTGAGTGTTTGCAAAATTATGGTACTGTTATGATTTTCTTATAATAATGCAGTGATTGGTTTTCTTATACGAACGGATCAAGGGAAAGACTAGTGATTTGCTTTGTTATACTAATGGATCTCACGAAGGTTTGTTTAGTTTTGTGTTGTCGGTGTGCAAAAGTAGGGGCTCTCCTTTTGACCCCATTACTTGTGCACGGGCAGTCAGAGCCGCGCCCGCGGCCACACTTAGCATGGCAGAGGAGGGAAGCCGGAGCACAAGACAGCCAAGGCAATGCCAAGACCAGAGACACAAAGGGCAAGAGGGCGAGGTGGACTCCCCGGGCGAGACCCTTGCCGGGACGACCTCCGCAGCCCCGGCGAGAGCCTAGCCAGGGCAACTTGCCTGACGCCAGCGGAGCGCGCCTCCCTTGAGCCCAAGGGTTCCAATGCCATCAACCACATTGGGACCAAGGCTCGGGAGGCACCTCTGTGGTGGCATGAAGATCTTTGTGAAGATCATAAGTACACAAGATCAGATGAGAACCCGAAGACGACGACCCTCGGCGGGATCCTAGCCAAGGAAATCCATGAGACCCCTGGCAAGCTCCTTGCCGGGGACGACCGCGATGCCACGACAAGACCCTTGCTAGGCCCCCAGCAAGACCCTTGCCGGGGCCCCGGTGAGACCCTTGGCGAGGGCATCAGTGGGGCCACAGCCAGGCCCGCGCCTGGCAAGATTCCACCGCCGTCCCCGTGCAGCTGCTAGCTCAACCAACTAGGCACGCACCTGCGTGGCACGAGCGGCCTCTACACCGACCCAATAAGCACCTGCTTGGTGGGATGCAGACCTTCGTGAAGGCTCCACCACCGCGCCAGCCCAGCAGCCAGCCAACATGGCGCCACGACGCCTCGTCAGCTCGGACGCGTGTCGGAACTAGGCGAGGCAGCGACAGCTGGGACGAGAGGGGCACGTCGGCAGCACATTAAATGCATTTGTCCGACGGTGCCAGAGGATAGACTCATCCACTGTACACCTTTCCACCTCCTGTGTGCCACTGTGGCAACCCCTTTTGTCTATAAAAGGAGGCCCAAGGCATCCAGGAGAAGGATTCGGATCTTTTGGGCAAGTTACACCCCGTAGCTAGCTCAAGAACATAAGAACACTCAAATACATCCACCAAAGGAGGACTAGGGTATTACGCATTTCCACGGCCCGAACCTGGGTAAACAATCTGTGTGCTTCCTGTTAGACCCGCTCTATGCACAACCCCGTGCCCGCCAACCGTAGAAGGGATCCTAGTGATCCCATAGGTGTCGATTTCCCCCGACATCTTTGGCGCGCCAGGTAGGGGGCGCAGTTGTGGAAATCTGGTCTGATCGGCGCGACAGCTTCATCGTGGCCGTCGTTCCAAGGAAGAAGACGACCAAGCTTGACGACACCATCTGCGGATGTGGCGGACGCCCGTGCAGCGAAAGAAAAGCTAAGTCGTGCAAAACTTTAAGCAATTTCTTTTTATATAGAAGGTTATTGTCCTCGAAGGTCCTGCCCTATGTACGGAAAACCTGCACGCAAAGGGGCCCTTCCGCTATTGGCAACGCCCTTGCTCTGTTTCGAGTCCGCTCAACAGCTCAAGCGGCCGCGTCGAGAATGGCAGGGTAGCCTTCCGCAATTGGCAACGCTCTTGATTCTGACTCGAGTCAAGCTCGACAGTTCGAGCGGCCGCGTCGAGAGCGGTAAGGTGGTTCGCCAGGCAGCAAGCACACCCGGCAGGCCATTGGGGATCCGTCCTCAAGGTGCCGCGGCCTGGGTTTACGTGCCGGCAAGCCTACCCGATTAACGTAGGGTGAACATACAAGGGGAGATCTAACGGGAAGATAGCATGCATAATATCAAAAGTGCTGCAGAGTTATATTACATCAATTGTTGCTGTGGTTCTAACTCAAGATAAAAATTGTCTTGGTCATGAACCTGCAGCGGCGGTGAGAGACGGGGTGTGTCGTGGAATTGTCACGGCAGATGTCCTCGGGTTAGGACTTAGTCGTGGAGCCATCGCAATTGGGAAGCTTGAAGGGGTTAAGTGGGACAAGGAACACGAGGGTTTATACTGGTTCGGCCCCTTACGGTGAAGGTAAAAGCCTACGTCCAGTTGAGGTGGTATTAATCAGGGTTTCGATAACCAGGGAGCTAAACAGCTATGCCCGGCTCTCGATCAGATTGTTGTCGCCCTTAAACCGCTGCCGAGTCGTCCCCTTATATAGGGAGGCTGACGCCCAGCAGCCCTTAGAGTCCCGGCCGGCTCATAAGAGTGTCCGGCTCGGACTCTAAACAATACTTGCCCTACACTACAAGTTCTACTATAACAATAAGGATTGTACTACGGGCCTTAAGCCATACCCGGGTCTCAGCCCATCTCTGGCCCATTATCTTGAAACTTGGCTCCGGGCTTCTGGCAATGACCCTACGAGTAACCCGGCCCCTCTTGGCGGGTGACTCTAAGGTCTATATCCTCAACATTAGGCCCCAGATTGACTTGAGCCGGCTCGTGTCAATCTTCAACTCTGCCGACAGAAAAATCTCTGGCTTACCGTTCGTGTGAAGGCCATAACCCGGAGTGACGTCATTCTCCGGACTCCGGATAACCCGCCGTGACGTCATCCTCCATTAAGTCCGTTTTTTACTCCGCCAGATCCACAACGGATCTCTGCTTTTACTGTCTTTGCGAAAATCGAGGCGCCGTGAGGGGGAGATAACCACGCCGTGGTCTCCTTAAATCTCGCGCCCACTTATGACTTACCTTATAAATAGGCCGGCCCGACACTCTCTTCTCACACTCTCCTTCTTCCTCGCGCTGTCGTTCCTCTGCCCGAGCTTCTGCCACCGCCGCCGCCGTCGCGCCCCTGATCTTCATCGACCCGGCCGCTGCATCACCCTGACCCGGACCAGATAACGGCGGCGACCTTCGCTCTTCCTCAACTCCGGTGAGTCTTCTCTGCCTTGCTAGAACAGATCCGTGGTAGGGTTCCTCCCGTTCTTCGTGTTCGTCACCTTTGCTTAGAAACTCGGCAGTCCTCGTCACCACTGTAGTCAGTTGATCTTTATCCTTGCGTAAAACCACTGCGGTAGACGTTCGGAACTCATTTCATCTGCAAGAAATCCTCTTTTTACTGCATAAGAACTGTGTTCAACCTCAAGAACTTCTCCTGCCTCTGTTTTTTAGGTCTAGAAAATTTTCTCTGCTCCGACTATTTTGATCCAAAAAAAGTTACGGTAGTATGTGAAACCTGTTTACCACACTTAGTAAAAACGCAACCATTGAATCTCGGCGGCTTACATGTCCGGTTTAAAGAGAACCATGCTCTGTAAAATCCTCCGACTTAACTGCAGTAAGCCGTAGATGACCAACTTAACCTGAAAGCCCCGACAGCTTAGATAACCCACCATATCAATATATATCATTAGTCCCCTTCATAAGCCGTCACTGTAGTTTGAATGATAATCCCCGGCTTATAATTAACCCGGACACTTTTCTCTTCCTCATAGACCACCAACCGTCACCATGCCTCCCAAGGCTCCCATCACTTGCAACTGGATGAAATCCAACGTCACCGAAGAGACCCTGGCCAACTTTGTTAAGTCCAGATATCTGCCCAAGAAGGAAGTGATGTCCTACCGTGCCCCTGACCCGTCCGAAGAAAGACCTCAGCCGAGGGACGGGGAGGTAGTGATCTTTGCAGACCATATGAGCCGGGGCTTCGCACCGCCCGGCTCAAAATTCTTCTGGGACGTGCTCAACTTCTTTGACCTTCGGCCTCAGGATATAGGACCCAATTCCATATCCAACATCTGCAACTTCCAAGTTTTTTGTGAAGTATATCTTGGAGAAGAGCCGAGTCTGCTGCTCTTCAGAGAGCTGTTTTATTTGAACCGCCAAACCGAGTGCGCAAACGGTCCAAGTCTAGAGTTAGGCGGCATCTCCATCCAACGGCGCAGGGACTGTCTATTTCCTTACGCAGAACCGCCAAGTCACCCCAAGGACTGGAACATGACTTGGTTCTACTGCCAAGACACGTCCCCGGCTGATGAGAGCCCGCTGCCCGGCTTTCGCCCAACGCGCCTGGAGCCGACTCATCCGCTATCCGACAAGCTGACTGCCGCGGAACGCCAGCCTCTGCTTCCAACGATCAATAAGATCAAGGCCCTGCTAGGCAACGGTCTGAACGGAATAGACCTGGTCCGGGTCTGGATCTCATGGCGGGTGATCCCATTGAGCCCCCGCCCCGGCTTAATGTGTGAGTACACCGGGCGAAAGTATGACTCGCAGAGGCACAGTCGCAACGACCTTCCAGAAGACGTTGCCGAAGAAGAGACCAAGGCTCTATTAAACGAGAGCCTGGCAGACTGTGGAAGAACCGGGCTAGCCCCGTTCTGCAAGACTAATCCAGCCCCAGCGGTAAGCCGCTGACTTTAACCTTTCCATTTTTTTACCTGTCATCTTACTAAGAACTCATTACTGTATTTCTCAGGCTGATGATAAATTCTGGCGGGTCAATTATGACCATGAGGCGGCCAAGAAGGCCAGGAAGGCGAAGAAAGCCGCCAAGAGAGCCGCCCCTCGCAAAAAGGGAAACAGACCCACTGCTTCGGAGCTGCTGCAATTAAGCGATAGCTCCGAGTCAGAGGTAACCCTTAAACCTTTAAACTCTTGCCATATTTATTGTTTGCTGCTGTCCACTTTACCATCATTTTGCTTATTGACAGGATGACACCGGCGCCAGTAACCCGGTGATTGAAGAGGTAACATTACTCCCCTCCGACTCGGAGCCTTTGCCACAGCTGAAAGTCCGAAGGGTAACCCGGAAAGTAAGCTTTTCTCATCCATTAGATCATCAAGACCCTCAATTTCTTTCGAAGCAGCAGGTTCACGAAAGCCGGCGTCTCACCCGGGCCCGCAAGGACACCGACCCCTCCACCGGGTTACCCGACGCGACAAGGAAACGTCGCACCGAGGTCTTTTCTCACTTGTACCCTTTTCATCCGTTGGCGGATGTTATCCGTCAACCGCTTAATTCTTCTGACTCCAATTACCAGGAGACCTCCCCTTCTTCTGGTGACTCTATGCAGTCAAGTCTGCCGGCCTTCAAAACTGCACCCGGGTAATAACAATCACCTTACATTACCTGTCTGTATTTACTCTTTGTATGCCTAACACTTCTGTCTTTTCAGTGCCCAGGCAAAGCTCACCAAAAGAGCATAGAAGACCAGGTCAGCCGGAGTGCCGGACTTGCTTGAGCCGGAGACGACGGCTCAAGATCCGCCAGCCGCCTCCGAGGCCACCATTCCCATGGATACGGCGCCTGAAGCCCCTGCCCCGACCACCAAGACAACGACCGAAGCGTCAGCTAATCCGGAGGCCTCCGGCTCAACCCCACCGGCTAACGACCCGGACGTGGTAATTACCCGGACGGAGTATGTTGAGCCGGGGAGGCCGACCGCACTGGCCCAATGCTCCGCGAAGGGGGAGCTGCTGCGACCCCACCGGGCGAATCTGGATCTCTCGGGCTACCCCGATTTGAGCATTGGAGAGCTCGTTTCTGGCTACATCAGCCAGGTTCACAAGAGCCGGGACGCGGAGATCGCCATGGTCAATCAGATCCAACAAAAGTCTGAGGTAACCTTCTGCTGTCTTCTTACTTTCCGCATAGTGATCCTTGTCATGCTAGCCCCCAAGTCTATAACTTATACTTGGCATATGTTGTAGACTTAGAGTCGAGCTTACTTAATTGAACCAGCAGTACGTAGATAGACACGTTCAATATGCATTAGCCCCCAAGTGCCAAGTGTCTTTGCTTGGAAAGTGCTTGGGACTTATATAATGACTGTTTAATAACCCGGAAATATATACAGGCTACTGGCAAGAAATTTGAGTCGGACCTTGCGGATCTCAAGAGCCGGTTAAAAACTCAAGAGATGGAGACCCGGAAGGCGAATGCCAAGTTTGTCTCCAGCATCGCCGCTCAGGAGAAATTGAAGACTGAATTCGACGCTGAGCGGAAGGCCTGGGCTGAGGAGAAAGCCGCACTGGTGACCCGGGCAGAACAGGCGGAGAAGGCCCTCACTGAGAAGACCGCTGAGCTCTCCGGTCTAAAGCACCAGGTTTCCCAAATGGTGGCTGCTATCTTCGGTAAGTCGCCTCACCGGCTTTCATCAAGTCTGCACATGTTACGATTCACCCTTGTCACCGGCTTACCTGACCTTTATTAAACAGGTCCCAGGAGTGCCAACCTCAACCAGAGCGTGGTCACCAAGCTAAAGGCCGTGTACACCCTGGTGGAACAACTCTACACCGGGTCACAGCGCGCCTTAGCTGTGGTGGCCCTATCCAATGAGGTGCCAACCCATCTGGCTGAAGTCCTGCGCCGGCTCACAGTTTTGCCACAGCGAATCCAAGAGCTACGTCAAGCCTCCGCAAGATCCGGAGCAATTGCCGCGCTGACCGGGCCAAAGCCTTCCTGCCGGAGCTAGACCCGGCAGACATCGCCCTGGGTTACCCCAGCCTGAAGGAAGACGGCTCCACCTTCGACCAGAAGGATTTCGCGGCATGCGTGAAGGCTGTACGCCCGGTGGCCACCATCATCGGGAACGACACCGACTTAACCAAGTATCAGCCGGGGTACAACGCGGAGAATCAGAGGATTCCAACCCCTCACTATGAAGCTCTTAGTCTGATTCCTCCGGCTCGCCAACACACCTACGCCCCCGAGATTGACCCGGCCGGGTTAATTGACGAAGAAGCTCAGTTCGAAGCTCTCAGCGGCATCAACTGTAAATCGTCGACCTTCGAAGCCTTGGGATCAGCCGGAGCAGAAGATGAGCCGGGGACTTCGACTCAGCAGGCGTCATAAACCGGCTAGTGGCTCACCAAACAACGCTCCACCCTTGAAGCTTTGAAAGATTTTTGTAATTGAATAAGTGCAACAATTTATCTCTGCCGTGCCATCGTGCACATAATGAATGCTGAAATCCTTTGAAGTCATTCTTTTGATGCTCCTCCGGGTCATAATTATCCTTCGTGCTTCTCAACCTTTAAAAAAGTACCTTCAAGCATCTGCATAGAAAGGTAAATCACAAGTCTCAAGACGGCTTACCACCCTCCGGATTAAATGACCCGGGTAGCATGGTTGGTATCTTAACTCTAATGGACTTGTCTTGATGACATCCAGGATGTTCAATTAACAAGATAACTCCAAAATTAAGCCGGTCAAGCGAAACCCGGCCATGCACACGTTGTCATAATTAGAGTAGACTTTGTGATAGATCAGAACTTAGGGGCTTCCAGTTCGAATACGACCAGAGACCTGGCCCGAAAGGGGTTAAGCCAAGATTCGGATACGATCATATAGCCCCCAATGGGTGTGGCGATGCCAATCAAGAGGGTACCGACAGCTATGTTCTCTTGGGTTTGAATACGACCCATGTTTGAACAGGAAGCCCCCAAGTGATTTTGAAAATTGTTTAACGACGCTGATTCGAATACGATCGACGTCGGTTCTCAGAGGGGTTACACTATGATTCAAATATGACCAAAGGCAACCTCCCAATGAGCTCGGCACTTTGCCAATCAAATGGGTATCGACAGCTATGTTCTCTTTGGTTCGAATACGACCCATGTTTGAACAGGAAGCCCCCAAGTGATCTTACTGCTTACGGCTAGACTCAAATGCGATCATAAGCCGGATCCTCCTTTCAAATTAGTATGACACGTATATTTGGAGGAGAAAAAAGGACAGAGGTCCTGCCTTATTGCTTATCATAATATATATATGTCTGAGATAAATATGTACACCACAAGAGCCGGTAGCTCAAGTGTAATAAGGCCGAAGCTGAGCGATATTCCACGGCCGACGGGTCTCCTCCTCAGATTTACACGAATCTTTACGCTCCCGAACATAAATGAGGTAATATGACCCGTTGTGCAAGTTCTTACTGACCACAAAGGGCCCTTCCCAAGGTGGGGATAATTTGTGTGCATCTGTTTGATCCTGGATGAGGCGGAGCACAAGGTCGCCTTCCTGGAAGACCCGGGTTTTGACCCGGCGGCTATGATAACGGCGCAGGTCTTGTTGGTAAATCGCTGAACGGGCTGCTGCCACATCACGCTGTTCATCTAACAAGTCCAGAGCAACTTGGCGCGCCTGTTCATTGTCCGTCTCAACATAAGCTGCCACACGAGGTGAATCGTGACGGATGTCGCTAGGGAGGACCGCTTCTGCCCCATAAACCATGAAGAAAGGCGTGAAGCCAGTAGACCTGTTAGGAGTAGTGTTGATGCTCCATAAGACGGAGGGCAACTCCTCCACCCAACAACCCGGTGTCCGTTGCAAAGGGACCAAAAGCCGGGGTTTGATGCCCTTCAGAATCTCCTGGTTAGCTCTCTCAGCTTGACCATTGGACTGGGGATGAGCCACTGAAGAAACATCAAGCCGGATATGCTCTCATTGACAAAACTCCTCCATAGCGCCTTTGGACAGATTAGTGCCATTGTTTGTTATGATGCTGTGCGGAAAGCCGAAGCGGAAGATCACCTTTTTCATAAATTGAACCGCCGTGGCTGCATCACACTTGCTAACTGGCTCAGCTTCCACCCACTTCGTGAATTTGTCCACTGCCACCAAGAAGTGGGTCTTCTTATCCTTGGACCGTTTAAAAGGCCCGACCATATCAAGCCCCCAGACCGCAAAGGGACAAGTGATCGGGATCATCCTCAATTCCTGAGCCGGCACATGAGCCCGTCAGGAGAACCTCTGACAACCATCACACTTACTGACCAAGTCCTCTGCATCAGCATGAGCCGTCAACCAATAAAAACCATGACGGAATGCCTTGGCCACAAGGGATTTTGAGCCGGCATGATGGCCGCAATCCCCTTCATGGATCACGCGCAAGATCTCTTGACCTTCCTCAGGGGAAATACAACGCTGAAATACCCCTGAAACACTGCGATGATGCAACTCGCCGTTGATAACAATCATTGACTTGGCCCGCCGGATTATTTGCCTGGCCAAAGTTTCATCCTCAGGCAACTCTCCCCGGGTTATATAAACCAAATACGGCATTGTCCAGTCTGGTATGACATGAAGAACTGCCACCAGTCGTGCCTCCGGGTCAGGGATAGCCAAGTCCTCCTCTGTAGGCAACTTAACCGAAGGGTTATATAGGACATCCAGGAAAGTGTTAGGCGGCACCGGCTTTCGCTGAGAGCCGAGCCGGCTTAAAGCATCAGCCGCCTCATTCTTCCTGCGGTCAATGTGCTCCACTTGATATCCCTGAAAGTGCCCAGCAATGGCATCAACCTCGCGGCGATAAGCCGCCATGAGGGGATCCTTAGAATCCCAAGTGCCTGATACTTGTTGAACCAACAAATCTGAGTCCCCAAAGCACCGTACCCGGCTTAAGCTCATCTCCTTAGCCACCCGAAGACCGTGGAGTAAGGGCTCGTATTCAGCCGCATTGTTAGTGCAAGGAAACATCAATTGTAGCACATACTGGAACTTGTCACCCCTAGGGGAAGCCAATACAACACCAGCCCCCGAGCCCTCCAGCTGCCTGGACCCATCAAAGTGAATAGTCCAATAGGTGTTATCCGGCTTCTACTCAGGCACTTGCGACTCTGTCCAATCATTAATAAAATCCACCAAAGCCTGAGACTTAACAGCAGTGCGTGGCACATATTTGAGGCCATGAGGCCCAAGCTCAATAGCCCACTTAGCAATTCTCCCTGTAGCCTCTCGGTTCTGGATAATATCCCCAAGAGGGGCAGAACTAACCACAGTGATGGGATGACCCTGAAAATAATGCTTGAGTTTCCGGCTCGCCATGAACACACCATATACAAGCTTCTGCCAGTGCGGGTATCGCTGCTTGGACTCAATAAGCACCACACTGACATAATAAACCGGCCGCTGAACCGGATGCTCCTTACCCGTCTCCTTACGCTCCACCACCATAGCCACACTGACGGCTCGTGTGTTTGCCGCCACATACAGTAGCAAGGGCTCCTTATCAACCGGAGCAGCAAGGACGGGGGGCTCTGCCAGTTGCTTTTTCAAATCCTCGAAGGCGGTATTAGCTGCATCATTCCAGACAAAGTTATCCGTTTTCTTCATCAACTGATATAAGGGCATAGCCTTCTCACCCAAGCGGCTTATGAACCGGCTTAAAGCAGCGATGCGACCTGCCAAACGCTGAACATCATTTATACATGCCGGCTTAGCTAGAGAAGTGATAGCTTTGATCTTCTCCGGGTTAGCTTCAATTCCTCTGTCAGAAACCAAGAAGCCCAATAGCTTGCCCGCAGGAACACCAAAAACACATTTGGCCGGGTTAAGCATCATCTTGTAGACCCGGAGATTATCGAAGGTTTCCCTTAAGTCATCTATCAGGGTTTCCTCCTTGATGGACTTAACCACAATATCGTCCACCTAAGCGTGAACATTGCGCCCGATCTGTTTATGGAGACAATTCTGTACACAACGCTGGTAAGTCGCCTGTGCACACTTGAGCCCAAAGGGCATAGAGACATAGCAGAAGGCTCCAAAGGGAGTGATGAACGCCGTCTTCTCCTGGTCCTTAACTGCCATCTTAATCTGATGATACCCGGAATAGGCATCCAAGAAACTTAAGCGTGCACAACCTGCCGTAGCATCAATGATCTGATCAATACGGGGGAGAGCAAAAGGATCAGCCGGACACGCCTTGTTCAAGTCCGTGTAGTCCACACACATCCGCCAGGTGCCGTTCTTCTTAAGTACAAGCACCGGGTTAGCCAACCACTCTGGGTGAAAAACCTCAACAATAAACCCGGCCGCCAAAAGCCGGGCCACTTCTTCACTAATAGCTTTCCGCCTCTCTTCGTTAAACCGTCGAAGGAACTGTCTGACCGGCTTAAATTTTGGATCAACATTGAGAGTGTGCTCAGCGAGTTCTCTAGGTACACCTGGCATGTCAGAAGGTTTCCATGCGAAGATGTCCCTATTCTCACAGATGAACTCGATGAGCGCGCCTTCCTATTTCGGGTCCAGATTTGCACTGATGCTGAACTGCTGAGACGAGTCACCTGGAACAAAATCAACAAGTTTAGTCTCATCAGCTGATTTAAACTGCATTGATGGTTCATTCTCCGTGGTTGGCTTTTTCAGAGAGGTCATATCTGTTGGGTCAACATTGTCTTTATAAAATTTCAACTCTTCTGTGGCACAAACAGACTCTGCATAAGCCGCGTCACCTTCCTCACACTCCAGAGCCACTTTCCGGCTGCCGTGAACCGTAATGGTCCCGTTGTGACCCGGCATCTTGAGTTGTAAGTACACATAACACGGCCGTGCCATGAACTTGGCATAAGCCGGCCGTCCAAATATGGCGTGGTAAGGACTTCTTATCTTGACCACCTCAAAGGTCAACTTCTTCACCCTGTAGTTGTTCTCATCACCGAAGGCCACTTCCAGTTCGATCTTGCCGACTGGATAAGCCGATTTACCGGGTACCACACCATGGAAGATAGTATTTGACTGGCTGAGGTTCTTATCAACTAGCCCCATACGACGGAAAGTCTCATAATAGAGGATGTTGATGCTGCTGCCTCCATCCATGAGTACCTTTGTGAACTTATAGCCTCCCACTTGAGGAGCCACCACTAAGGCCAGGTGGCCCGGGTTATCCACCCGGGGAGGGTGATCCTCCCTACTCCACACTATGGGCTGCTCCGACCACCGTAAGTAGCGTGGAACCGCCGGCTCAACAGCATTAACAGCCCTCTTGTGAAGCTTCTCGTCTCGTTTGCACAAACTAGTGGTGAACACGTGATACTGTCCACCGCTAAGCTGCTTTGGGTTGGTCTGATAGCCCCCCTGTTGCTGTTGATGACCCTGACCAGACTGTTGATTAAAGCCCCCTTGACCGTTCTGAGGACCGGAATTTGACCCGCCACCCGGGCCATGAAAGCCGCCGGCGCCTGAGCCGCCACCCAGACCATTGTAGTTTTTAAAGGCCTTCATGATAGCACAATCCTTCCACAGATGAGTCGCCGGCTTCTCTCTAGAACCGTGTCTCTGACAAGGTTCATTCAACAGCTGTTCCAGAGAAGGTCCTGACCCGCCGCCTCGGGGAGGGGGCCTCCCCTTGCGTCGCTGGTTATTACCTTGAGAGTTGGCGTTGGCTACAAACTCTAGGCTGCCATCGGCCTTGCGCTTGCCTCCTCCTTGGTTCCCCGGGCTAAACTGAGGACCCCTGCCGTTGCCGTTCTTCTTTCCCTTCCCTGCCCTTTCATCATCTGAAGGGGGATCCTTGGTACCATCGGAATCGGCATACTTGACAAGAGCTGCCATCAGTGTACCCATATCAGTACAGTCACGCTTAAGCCGCCCGAGTTTCATCTTTAGGGGCACAAAGCGACAGTTTTGTTCCAACATTAAGACTGCAGAGCCGGCATCCATCTTATCCGATGAATGTATGATCTCCTTGACCCGGCGAACCCAATGGGTCGTGGATTCACCCTCCTGCTGCTTACAGTTAGTCAGATCCACGATTGACATAGATTGCCTGCAGGTATCTTTGAAGTTTTGAATGAATCGGGCTTTCAGCTCAGCCCAAGACCCGATGGAGTTCGGCGGTAACCCTTTCAACCACGTGCGGGCAGTTCCATCTAACATCATGGCGAAATATTTGGCCATGGCCGCCTCGCTGACTTCCAGCAATTCCATAGCCATCTCATAACTCTCGATCCAGGCTGTCGGCTGTAAGTCTGCTGTATAGTTAGGCACCTTCCTAGGTCCTTTGAAGTCCTTGGGTAGACGTTCATTACGGATAGCTGGCATCAAACACGGGACACCCCCGGTTCTAGTAGGGATACCCGCATCAACGGACATCGTCGGATAAGCCGGGGGGGGGGTCTGGTAAGCCATCACTTGAGGCGCCTGCTCCGCCTCCTGGCGTGCTTGGTCTGCTACGTAGAAGGCTCCATTATGAGCCAGGCCATGACTAGGGGGCTGGTCATGGCGTCGGACATTACTTGAGCCGGTCGCCGAGACCATGTGCCGGCTGTAACTCGGGCTCTGCCCTGGACGAGGGGTTGAATGGATCCTATCCCGGCTGTAGGAGTACGCCTCTTGCTGCGCCAGCATTGTCTGGAGGAGTTCTCTGACCCGGCGGGTCTCAATAGCCGTCGGAGAGTCGCCATCAACGGGCAGAGCCGCCAGCCGTGCCGCTGCGGTGACCATGTTCTCCAGCGGGTTATTATAATGGCCCGGGGGTATTGGCACATACTGAGGCGGGGCGGGGGGCCCCTGGGGAGGCCCCATCACTCGTGGTTGAATAAGGGGTCCAGATCCGGGTGCTACGACCCCCAGCGGGTGACTAGACCCTGCACCCGGTGTGTTGAAGAGGTTGCGCGGATCGTAAACCGGCGGGAGTCGAGATTGAGCCTTTTGAAGCCTCCTTCTCATGACCTCATTGGCCGCGTTCTGATCCATCGTGAGTTGGAAGGACTGCGCCTGAATCAGCTGAGTCCGGGCATCGAGAGCCGCCCGCTCCGCAGCCAGTCTGATCCCTTCCGCTGCAAGGTCCTCTTTAGCTTTTATCAGATCCAATTTTAGCTGTGCCACCGCCGCATCATGCTGAACTTGATCCACCGGGTCGACCGTTGCGGTTAACAGGGCCGTCATCTTATCCGTGAGATCCATCAGCACCTGAGCCGGGGAAGGCACCGGGTTTTCCGATCCGGAAGCGGGGTTCTGAACAGGCTGCGCACCAGCCATAAAAACTCCAACCTGACTTGGCGGCTCAAAAAGGTCCGGAATACTGCTGCCATCGGAATAACTCATGAGCCTGCCATCTTGAAGTTGGTACAACGAGTTTGACTCATCAGCGGCCGACTCGCCGTCAGAGCCGGCGGCCGCCTCATCCCCAGACCCAGATGGATCAGAGGGCCCTCCGTGGATGCATCCCACAAAAGCGCACTTTAAGGCAGGCCGGGCCCGGGCGGGTCGTGCGCGCTGAGCCGTTTCGATGAGACCGGCGCGGAGATCCGGCTCGGGGCCCGGCTCTCCAATCTTGCCGATGAAGACATGAATTCCACCGAAGGGGACCCGGTACCCGTACTCCACTGAGCCGGCGTCGGGGCCCCAGTCCGCATCGTCGATGTAGAGCTTGCCGTGACGACTCTTGGTCATCCGGCCCACAGCGTATCCCTTGAGCCCTTCGAAGCTGCCCTTCAAGAACTCAAATCCACCGTGCGCCGGCCCCACGGTGGGCGCCAACTGTCGTGGAATTGTCACGGTAGATGTCCTCGGGTTAGGACTTAGTCGTGGAGCCATCGCAATTGGGAAGCTTGAAGGGGTTAAGTGGGACAAGGAACACGAGGGTTTATACTGGTTCGGCCCCTTACGGTGAAGGTAAAAGCCTACGTCCAGTTGAGGTGGTATTAATCAGGGTTTCGATAACCAGGGAGATAAACAGCTATGCCCGGCTCTCAATCAGATTGTTGTCGCCCTTAAACCGCTGCCGGGTCGTCCCCTTATATAGGGAGGCTGACGCCCAGCAGCCCTTAGAGTCCCGGCCGGCTCATAAGAGTGTCCGGCTCGGACTCTAAACAATACTTGCCCTACACTACAAGTTCTACTATAACAATAAGGATTGTACTACGGGCCTTAAGCCATACCCGGGTCTCAGCCCATCTCTGGCCCATTATCTTGAAACTTGGCTCCGGGCTTCTGGCAATGACCCTACGAGTAACCCGGCCCCTCTTGGCGGGTGACTCTAAGGTCTATATCCTCAACATTAGGCCCCAGATTGACTTGAGCCGGCTCGTGTCAATCTTCAACTCTGCCGACAGAAAAATCTCCGGCTTACCGTTCGTGTGAAGGCCATAACCCGGAGTGACGTCATTCTCTAGACTCCGGATAACCCGCCGTGACGTCATCCTCCATTAAGTCCGTTTTTTACTCCGCCAGATCCACAACGGATCTCTACTTTTACTGTCTTTGCGAAAATCGAGGCGCCGTGAGGGGGAGATAACCACGCCGTGGTCTCCTTGAATCTCGCGCCCACTTATGACTTACCTTATAAATAGGCCGGCCCGGCACTCTCTTCTCACACTCTCCTTCTTCCTCGCGCTGTCGTTCCTCTGCCCGAGCTTCTGCCACCGCCACCGCCGTCGCGCCCCTGATCTTCATCGACCCGGCCACTGCATCACCCTGACCCGGACCAGATAACGGCGGCGACCTTCGCTCTTCCTCAACTCCGGTGAGTCTTCTCTGCCTTGCTAGAACAGAACCGTGGTAGGGTTCCTCCCGTTCTTCGTGTTCGTCACCTTTGCTCAGAAACTCGGCAGTCCTCGTCACCACTGTAGTCGGTTGATCTTTATCCTTGCGTAAAACCACTGCGGTAGACGTTCGGAACTCATTTCATCTGCAAGAAATCCTCTTTTTACTGCATAAGAACTGTGTTCAACCTCAAGAACTTCTCCTGCCTCTGTTTTTTAGGTCTAGAAAATTTTCTCTGCTCCGACTATTTTGATCCAAAAAAAGTTACGGTAGTATGTGAAACCTGTTTACCACACTTAGTAAAAACGCAACCATTGAATCTCGGCGGCTTACATGTCCGGTTTAAAGAGAACCATGCTCTGTAAAATCCTCCAACTTAACTGCAGTAAGCCGTAGATGACCAACTTAACCTGAAAGCCCCGACAGCTTAGATAACCCACCATATCAATATATATCATTAGTCCCCTTCATAAGCCGTCACTGTAGTTTGAATGATAATCCCCGGCTTATAATTAACCCGAACACTTTTCTCTTCCTCATAGACCACCAACCGTCACCATGCCTCCCAAGGCTCCCATCACTTGCAACTGGATGAAATCCAACGTCACCGAAGAGACCCTGGCCAACTTTGTTAAGTCCGGATATCTGCCCAAGAAGGAAGTGATGTCCTACCGTGCCCCTGACCCGTCCGAAGAAAGACCTCAGCCGAGGGACGGGGAGGTAGTGATCTTTGCAGACCATATGAGCCGGGGCTTCGCACCGCCCGGCTCAAAATTCTTCCGGGACGTGCTCAACTTCTTTGACCTTCGGCCTCAGGATATAGGACCCAATTCCATATCCAACATCTGCAACTTCCAAGTTTTTTGTGAAGTATATCTTGGAGAAGAGCCGAGTCTGCTGCTCTTCAGAGAGCTGTTTTATTTGAACCGCCAAACCGAGTGCGCAAACGGTCCAAGTCTAGAGTTAGGCAGCATCTCCATCCAACGGCGCAAGGACTGTCTATTTCCTTACGCAGAACCGCCAAGTCACCCCAAGGACTGGAACATGACTTGGTTCTACTGCCAAGACACGTCCCCGGCTGATGAGAGCCCGCTGCCCGGCTTTCGCCCAACGCGCCTGGAGCCGACTCATCCGCTATCCGACAAGCTGACTGCCGCGGAACGCCAGCCTCTGCTTCCAACGATCAATAAGATCAAGGCCCTGCTAGGCAACGGTCTGAACGGAATAGACCTGGTCCGGGTCTGGATCTCATGGCGGGTGATCCCATTGAGCCCCCGCCCCGGCTTAATGTGTGAGTACACCGGGCGAAAGTATGACTCGCAGAGGCACAGTCGCAACGACCTTCCAGAAGACGTTGCCGAAGAAGAGACCAAGGCTCTATTAAACGAGAGCCTGGCAGACTGTGGAAGAACCGGGCTAGCCCCGTTCTGCAAGACTAATCCAGCCCCAGCGGTAAGCCGCTGACTTTAACCTTTCCATTTTTTTACCTGTCATCTTACTAAGAACTCATTACTGTATTTCTCAGGCTGATGATAAATTCTGGCGGGTCAATTATGACCATGAGGCGGCCAAGAAGGCCAGGAAGGCGAAGAAAGCCGCCAAGAGAGCCGCCCCTCGCAAAAAGGGAAACAGACCCACTGCTTCGGAGCTGCTGCAATTAAGCGATAGCTCCGAGTCAGAGGTAACCCTTAAACCTTTAAACTCTTGCCATATTTATTGTTTGCTGCTGTCCACTTTACCATCATTTTGCTTATTGACAGGATGACACCGGCGCCAGTAACCCGGTGATTGAAGAGGTAACATTACTCCCCTCCGACTCGGAGCCTTTGCCACAGCTGAAAGTCCGAAGGGTAACCCGGAAAGTAAGCTTTTCTCATCCATTAGATCATCAAGACCCTCAATTTCTTTCGAAGCAGCAGGTTCACGAAAGCCGGCATCTCACCCGGGCCCGCAAGGACACCGACCTCTCCACCGGGTTACCCGACGCGACAAGGAAACGTCGCACCGAGGTCTTTTCTCACTTGTACCCTTTTCATCCGTTGGCGGATGTTATCCGTCAACCGCTTAATTCTTCTGACTCCAATTACCAGGAGACCTCCCCTTCTTCTGGTGACTCTATGCAGTCAAGTCTGCCGGCCTTCAAAACTGCACCCGGGTAATAACAATCACCTTACATTACCTGTCTGTATTTACTCTTTGTATGCCTAACACTTCTGTCTTTTCAGTGCCCAGGCAAAGCTCACCAAAAGAGCATAGAAGACCAGGTCAGCCGGAGTGCCGGACTTGCTTGAGCCGGAGACGACGGCTCAAGATCCGCCAGCCGCCTCCGAGGCCACCATTCCCATGGATACGGCGCCTGAAGCCCCTGCCCCGACCACCAAGACAACGACCGAAGTGTCAGCTAATCCGGAGGCCTCCGGCTCAACCCCACCGGCTAACGACCCGGACGTGGTAATTACCCGGACGGAGTATGTTGAGCCGGGGAGGCCGACCGCACTGGCCCAATGCTCCGCGAAGGGGGAGCTGCTGCGACCCCACCGGGCGAATCTGGATCTCTCGGGCTACCCCGATTTGAGCATTGGAGAGCTCGTTTCTGGCTACATCAGCCAGGTTCACAAGAGCCGGGACGCGGAGATCGCCATGGTCAATCAGATCCAACAAAAGTCTGAGGTAACCTTCTGCTATCTTCTTACTTTCCGCATAGTGATCCTTGTCATGCTAGCCCCCAAGTCTATAACTTATACTTGGCATATGTTGTAGACTTAGAGTCCGGCTTACTTAATTGAACTAGCAGTACGTAGATATCCTCAACAGGGTGCCTAATCCCGGCGCTGGCCCTCTATCCTCTGAATTCCATCGATGCGGCTGATGATGGGCTCGATACGCTCCTTGAGCACCGTGAGGTCCGCATCCTCCGGCAAGCTCTCCAGCACGGCGTCGAAGTCGAGGTTGGGATTCCGGTGCGCCACCTTGGCCATGACCTTTCCCGGCAAAGCCTCCGGGCCTCATCGGCCAGAGAGGCCGCCCGATTGGAGTGGAGCTGCTCCAGGGCCCCGAAGACACCCTCGAAGAATAGGGTCAGCTTGGCGTTGGGACTCACGTTGCGCTCCGGGGTGTACCTCACATTTGGCATCCCCATGGTAGCCAGCTCCGTGGTGATCCTGCCGGCGACGTCTTCGAGGCGGCTGATCCAGCGGTTCTCGCCCTCCACAAAATCCTTGTGGTTGGCGGCTTCGTTCTTCCGCAGATGCTTCTCAGCCTCCAGATCCTTGGTCAGGGTCTCCTCCTGGGCCTTGGCCTCTGAAAGCGTCTCCTCAAGACCCTCCAGCTTCAGCTTCAGGTCTTTGATGGAGTCGTTGGCCCTGGAGAGCTGCTCAGCCTTGCCGAGGACTACGCCCTGCGCCTCCACCAGGGCACCGTTGAGCGTGTCCTTCTCCTTGGCCAGCTTCAGGGCCTTATCCTTCAGCCCGTCCCGCTCCACCTCCAGCTCTTTCATCTTGCCGGCGTGAACCAGAGCCTGGGCATTGAGTGCCTCCTTGTGCCTCTACTCCAGCTCCTGGGTCCGCTGCACGACGAGCTTCTCCACCTCCTTGTCCTTGCCGCGGAGCGTTGCGGCAAGCTTCTCCTCACGCACGGCAAGGTCCTCTTCCTGGGAGTTCAGCACGTCCTGGTGCCGGGACAGAGCAGCCTCATCCTTGGCGGTCTGGTTCTTCGCCGTCTTCTGGGCCTTCTTGATGTCGGCCTGCTTCATGGCAAGCTCCACCTTATGCTTGGCCAGCTCATTCTGGGTGGTCTTCAGCTCCTCACAGGCCTGGTGGAACCAAGCCTGCGTCTCGGCGACGTGCCCCTCGAGTTCCGCCTATGCCTTGTCCACCACTGCCATCCTGGACTTGGCCTTGTCCAGGCGGGCGCGATGGAGCGCCTGGAGCTTCCGAAAGCTGGCGCCCATGGCCTGGAGGAGCCGCTCTTCTTGGGAACCGCCGCCGTCGGTGCTTGGCTCATCGACGACTTCAAGTCCGGCGGCGGCAAGCACCTCCTCGTCGAACACCTCTCCCTCGATGGGCGCCCTGGTGCTCGCCGTCCCTGGGAGGTGGACGAACAGGTCATCGCTCACCTTCAGGTACTAGCCCGTGCCAAAGGCAGCGGAGGAGGAAGGTTGTTCGTCAACCACCTCCTCCTCGGCTGCGGCCTTGCCGGCCTCCTCGGCAGCAGCCTTGCCAGGCTCCCCGGCAGACCCCTTGGTGGCGTCCTCAGCAGCATACTTGGCGGCCTCCTCGGTGGCGATCTTCTCGGCCTCCGTCGCAGCATCCTTGGCGACATCCTCGATGACGGTGTCTATGTCCTCCCGGTCCGCCGAGGGAGGATCTGGATATCGAGAAGGGGATGAGGCGAAGCCAAGACCAAGATTCAAAAAGAAAAAGAACAGGGACAGAAGGCGAATCACTTACCCGTGCCAGGCTGGGAAGAAGAGGCCCCCTCCCCGCCAACATCTGGCGCCGAGGTGGGGCCACCAACACCCAAGTTTGCCTCCTCGTCCTCCGTGTGCATGGGCTCCGTGCTTGGCGCCCTTGCCGGGGACGCCCCTCGGGGAGGCGTGGTCGATGGGGGCGGCGTGTTGGGGTAGCCCTCGGTGGCTCCCCCTGCTGCTGTCCTCCTCCTGCAACCACGGCAAGGTCAGCGCCAACGGATCATACCCCCAACACACATGGACGAGGGGCGAGTGATGAGCTTACGCCGGGGGCTGCTGTCTCGGCTGCTCACCACCACCAGCGACGTACTTGAAGTGCCCGCCAGGGGTTGGCCACCTGCCGAAGCCCTGTCCCTCTTCACTCTTTGGGCCAGCGTCTCTGCGTCTCTGCGAAGATGAGGACAAATCAAGATAAGCGGCACAGTCTGAGGAGACGGAGATGACAAAAAAGAGCAAGATACTTACTCATCCTCCACCTCCTATTCTATTGCCTTCCTCTTCCTCCTTGGGCTGAGGGACCCAAAATCAAAGACAACCTCCCAGTCGTCATCTGTGGGAGGAGGGGAAGCAGATGGAGTCCGAGGACGCTTGGACGAAGAAGAGGCAGCTGCCTTCTTCTTCGCCACCGCGGCCTTCACCACCTTCCTCGCAGCCGCGGTCCTCGTCTGGCGCACGGACGCCTCTTGGGTTTCTGCGGCTGCATGGCCCTGCCAGGCCGGACCGGCTCTCCAGAGCTGGCCCGCCGCAGGACTCGCCCACTCCCCATGACCGGAGGGTCGACAGTCTCGACCTCCCCTCCGACTCTTCGACCACATCTTCGATGAGAGGGGCCCCGGTGCTGGCGCTGCTGGCCTCCCCAGCGGACTTCGCCAACTGGGCGAGCTCCTTTTCCTCCGCGGCCGCCGCGGCCTTGTCCTCCATGCCGCCGGTGCTGCCGGCCTCCCTGGCGAGCTCCGCCTCTGCCGCCCTGGCGGCGATATAGTCCAGCTCCGCCTGGGTGGTGTCCTGGACGAGCAGCGGCTCGTCGCGGACGTACTTCTCCTCCAAGGTATCGAAGAACTCCTGCACCTGATCCGCCAGCGGCTCGGCCTAATTTGGGACGAGGCCATGCACGTTGAACTCTGGCATCATGGCGATGATGTCATTTCGGCGCAAGTTATTGCTCAACGGGACCACCCCCGCCGGCAACCCAAACAAGGGCCCCTTGGCGACCTTTCCAGCCTTCGTGGCCTTGCCGGACCGCTCGACCTTGCCGTCGCGGTTCACGTCGAGCTGGAAGAGCCGCTGGCAGAAGTGGGCGTGCCCCATCACCGTGAGGTTGTGGTCCAAGTCGGGGCGAAGCCTCATGATGTCGGCTGCATTCATGAAGAGCCAGGCCGGCCTCCCCTTGTTGTGCAGCGGAGCGATTCGGCGGCTGATGAAATCCGCCCCGATCATCTCAAGGGTGAGCCCGGCCTCGGTGAGGCGGAGAATCCTAGTGGTGGCGACCGTGAGCTTCGCATCGTCGGCATCAACATCACCCCAGTTGTTTCTGCGAACCGGCGGCGCCTGGCTAACCTCGCAGTATTCCTGCGGGTCCTCCTCCTCAATCCAGCACCACCGGCCCCGCCACTCGTCCCACCTCTCCTTCTGAATGCCCTCCGGGTATGTCCCATTGGTCCTTGGGATCTAGGCGACACAACCAGAGATGGCGCCTCCCTTTTGGGTTCGAGGATAAAAGTAGTGGCGGAAGAGCGCCATGTTGGGGAACGCTCCGGCGAAGCCCTCGCAGAGATGGGCAAAGAGAGCCAGGGACGCCACGGCTCTTGGAGTAAACTCCAGAAGGTGAAAGCCGTAGGTGTGCATGATGTCATTGAAGAAATCAGAGAAGGGGGGCAAAGGCCGCAGGAAAAGTAGTCGACGAAGAAAGGGTACCGAATCGGGCCGGCTTCGGCGAACGCGGCAGGGATGACGTGCGTGGCCGGGTGCGCCGTCGTTCCTCCCCCTGTCTTGCACCCCCACTGGTGCTTGAAGTAGTCCCAGAGATGGACCGCGTCGACCGTCGTGAGGAAGTAGGCGGACTACGTCCGCCGCGCCGCCAACTCGCTCTCCGGCGGCTCCTTCGCCCCGGTGTCCTTGGCCACTCCCTTGCCTTTACTGGTTTTGGCTGCCATGGCTGCTGTGAGAGGCAAAGGGGGAAGGACGACGAAGACGCGGCGGCGGCAAGCAAAGGCAAGACTTGAGAAGGAGGAAGAAGGGGATGGCGGTTCCGAGATTGGAGAAGATGCAGGGGTAAATGAGCAGCGCGCCCGCGGTTATTCCTTTTTACGGGTAAGGCGCGGGCCGCCTCTTTTCCCATTAACTGCGATGTGACGCATGCATGCAGGAACCGCCCCATGCATGACCCCCACGTCACGCACGACCCTCCACGTCGCGTGTTCAACGCGGGTCGTGGGGAAGCGCAGCGGACGAAAAAGTTACTACGGTAAAAATTCGCCCCACCTGCCCACGCACCGTTTTGGGCCTAGCCCAACAACGCGTCGCGCTTATGTGTGGCCCAGGCCCGGGGGCTCCTGTCGGTGTGCAAAAGTAGGGGCTCTCCTTTTAACCCCTTTACTTGTGCACGGGCAGCCAGAGACGCACCCGCGGCCACACTTAGCAGGGCAGAGGAGAGAAGCCGAAGCACAAGACAGCCAAGGCAACGCCGAGACCAGAGACACAAAGGGCAAGAGGGCGAGGTGGACTCCCTCGGCGAGACCCTTGCCGGAACGACATTTGCAGCCCCGGCGAGAGCCTAGCTGAGGCAACTTGCCTGACGCCAGCGGAGCGCGCCTCCCTTGAGCCCAAGGGTTCCAACGCCATCAACCACATTGGGACTAAGGCTCGGGAGGCACCTCCGTGGTGGCATGCAGATCTTTGTGAAGATCATAAATACACAAGATCAGATGAGAACCAGAAGACGACGACCCTCGGAGGGATCCTAGCCGAGGAAATCCACGAGACCCCGGCAAGCTCCTTGCCGCGGATGACCGCGACACCACGGAAAGACCCTTGCCGGGGCCCCGGCAAGACCCTTGCCGAGGGCATCAGCGGGGCCATAACCAGGCCCGCGCCTGCCAAGATTCCACAGCCAGTCCTCAACCAGCTGGGCACGCACCTGCGTGGCGACGAGCGGCATCTACACCAACCCAGCAAGCACCTGCTTGGTGGCATGCAGAGCTTCGTGAAGGCTCCACCACCGCGCCAGCCCAGCAGCCAGCCAACATGGCGCCACGATGCCTCGTCAGCTCGGACGCGTGTCGGAACCAGGTGAGGTAGCGACAGCTGGGACGAGAGGGGCACGTCGGTAGTGCATTAAATGCATTTGTCCGACGGTGCCAGAGGATAGACTCATCCACTGTACACCTTTCCACCTCCTGTGTGCCACTGTGGCAATCCCTTTTGTCTATAAAAGGAGGCCCGATGCGTCCAGGAGAAGGATTCGGATCTTTTTGGCAAGTTACACCCCGTAGCTAGCTCAAGAACACAAGAACACTCAAATACATCCACCAAAGCAGGACTAGGGTATTACGCATCTCCGCGGCCCGAACCTGGGTAAACGATCTGTGTGCTTCCTGTCAGACCCGCTCTTTGCACATCCCCGCGCCCGCCAACCGTATAAGGGATCCCAGTGATTCCATAGGTGTCGATTTCCCCCGACTTGTGTGATTGAAGTTTTCAAGTTTTGGGTGAGATCATGATGGATGAAGGAATAAGGAGTGTCAAGAGCCTAAGCTTGGGGATGCCTCAGAAGGCATCCCATCTTTATTCAAACGACCATCGGTAATTTTACTTGGAGCTATATTTTTATTCGTCACATATCATGAGTTTTGCTAGGAGCATCTTGTATTATATGAGTCTTTGCTTTATTTACTTTGTGACAATCATCCTTGCCGGACACACTGTTTTGAGAAAGCCACAATGATGCTATGATTTGTTAGAATTGCTCTATGTGCTTCACTTAAATTTTTTGAGCTATGGAATTGCTCTAGTGCTTCACTTATACTCCCTCCGTTCCTTTATATAAGGAGTATTTGTTTTTTGAAAAGTCAAACGATTGCATGTTTGACTGAGTTTTTAGAAAAATATATCAATATCCACAATACGAAATTTATATCGTTTGATTCATCATGAAAAGTAGTTCCATATTTTAACTACTAGGTATTGCAGATGTTGTTATTCTATTCTATAATCTTGGTCAAACATTCAAATGGTTGACTTGCACAGAAACCAATACACCTTATATTCTGGAATGGAGGGAGTATCTTTTTGAGCACGGCGGTGCTTTAACTTTTCAAGAAATACTCTCATGCTTCACTTATATTATTTTGAGAGAAATAAAAAAATACTTATGCTCATGTTTTTCACTTAAATTTGTTTGAGAGCTTGTTATAAGCAATGGTAATATATGAAATTAGTCCCAAAGTGATAGATATTCAAGAGGGATATAATAATCATGAAGATCATTGGACAAAATAAACTTGATCCTTTGAAATAGTTTTGAGATATGATGATAGTGATATGTGAGTCATGTTGGTGAGTAATTATGCTTTAGTAAGAGTATTGGTAATAAGGTTTGTGATTCCATATGCAAGCACGAAAGTCTATAGTTTGCAATGAAATTACATCCTACTTGTGGTGCATTATTCGGTGTTAGTTATGTTTAATGCTCATTTATGAGAATTTTCGTTTCTTGGTTGGTTGCTTCTCAATCTATTTGCTAGCCTCCATTTGTACTAAGTGGGAATACTACTTGTGCATCCAAATTCCTTAAACCATATGCATCATATGAGTTCACCATACCTACCTATATGCGGTATTTCCATGTTGTTCCAAGTAAATTTGTATGTGCCAACTCTAATTTTCAAAATGAATTTCTTTTTGTGTGCCCGTACCACTCATGAAGCAGCAGGGGGTGGCCAATATTTTTCCATGCTAGATGTGTTATTCTCAAGATGAGTGTTTATTCACTTGTCATTGGACGAGAGTGTGGCGGTAATAGGGATGCCTAGTCCCGAAATGAAAAGGAAATTAACTTCATGTTCTCAAATACTAAATTCCTTGTAAAGTGTTGGTATGAAGGCACCCATGGATACGGCTAGCCATGGATTGTGAAAGAATGGTGGAAAAGGGAATAAACTTTATTTTATGTTTGGGAACCGCCTATGAACTATCTAGCATGGAAAGTATTGGGAATTCTCGGTCGTTTTCGTTGACGGGAAAAGTATGACTCTCAAAATATTTTTGTCTCTCAATTTAAGCTTTGAGCTCTGGCACCACTACAAATCTCTGCTTCCCTCTGCGAAGGGCCTATCTATTTACTTTACGAAAATTTTCTTTTTACTTGAGTCTCCATCTTCTCTTACAAAGCACCAACTAGGGAGCACTATAATCATACGTGTGCATTGGATGTAGCTAATATTTGAGTGTGTTTCATGAATGGATCAATGATTGAGCATGATGGGCTAGTGATAACTTTATTTAGTGTTCATATTTTGGAAGACATGGTTGCTTGTTGATATGCTTGAGTATTGAAGTCTTCATTTCAATTATAGACTATTACTTTGAATCATATAAAATTCCAAATGTCCATGCTACAAAAGAAAGGAATATGTGAAGAACATGTTAGGGAGCATTCCACATCAAAAATTCTGTTTTTATCATTTACCTACTCGAGGACGAGCAGGAATTAAGCTTGGGGATGTTGATACATGTCCAACATATCTAAAAAAATTTATTGTTCCATGCCATTAAATTATCATTCTTGGATGTTTTACATTCATTTTATAGCAACTTTATGTCATTTTTTGGGACTAACCTATTGACATAGTGCCCAGTGCCAGTTGCTGTTTTTTGCTTGTTTTCTACTTCGTAGAATATCGGTACCAAACTAAGTCCAAATGCCATGAAACTTTTTGGAGTTTTTTTCTGCCCAGAAGACAACTTGGGAGCCAAGGGAGTGCACGAGGGGAGGCCCGTGGGGCCCACCACCCACCTGGGCATGCAAGAGGCCCCTGGCACGCCCTGATGGGTGATGGGGCCCATGGAGGTCCTTTCCATCGCCTCTCAACTCTATAAATACCCCAATATTCCTGAAACCCTAGAGGAGTCGACGAAACACAATTCCAGCCGCCGCAAGTTCCAGAACCACGAGATCCAATCTAGAGCCCTATTCTGGCACCTTGCTAGAGGGGAACACGATCACAGAGGGGTTCATAATCCTCATTGGTGTTCCTCCGATGATGCGTGGGTAGTTCACCACAGACCTACGGGTCCGTAGGCAGTAGCTAGACGACTTCTTCTCTCTTTGTGATTCTCAATACAATGTTCTCCTCGATGTTCTTGGAGATCTATTTGATGTAATGACTTTTTGCGGCGTGTTTGTTGGGATCCGATGAATTGTGAGTTTATGATCAGTTCTATCCATGCATATTATTTGAGTCTTCTTTAATCTCTTATATGCATGATTGTTATAGCCTTGTATTTCTTTGTAACACCCTAGATTTTGCCATTTTCTTTTTCTGATGATTTTCTTTGATTTTTTGATTTGATTTGCTACTCATCTATGTGAGCCCAGCTCCAAATCTTGGATTCTAGTCAGATTTTCAGTTTGTGAAGCATTTATATTTTATATTGCTTCATTTAAGCTGAAAATTTACCAGGCAATTCTCCTATCCATATCAACTCTCTCCACCAAGTTTTGGCCCATTTCATCTAGCCGATTGCCCTGTGCAACTTTTCCAAGTTTCTATCCAAAGAGATGCTTTATGAAGCAATTGCTATTTTGGCAAGTCCAAATGGCATGAAACTTTTTGGGAATCTTCATATCTTCAATTCATTTGGCCATGCCAATTTTCAGCTCATTCCCAGCGCTTATGTGAGTGCTACTTCATCATCTCCTAATCTGGCCATTATGGCACTTTCTACAGCAAGTATCATTTTTATCCATCCTAATGAGCTGCAAATTCTCAGAGAGGATCATCTTAGTGCTTAGTCACGTTGTGCCAAAGATCTGAGTCCAACTCCACTCAGGTGAACCACAGAAGGCATCAAACACCTTGCTATTCATCTGATCCCCTGCTAGCTGTGATCACATCCTTGGCCACTATTCTTGTTTCTCTCCTCCTTGGCATTCATCGTTGAACGGTCTACCTCCTAGACAAGGTCTGGCAACCCAGCGCTCGTGTCACCGCCATGTTCACGCGGTGACCATGGGTCGCGACCAGCCAAACTCGTGCTCTGGCACGCGTCTCGCATCCAAATCATGTCTAGTAGCTAGCCCATGCTCGTCTGCATCGCCTGGTGTCGCTGCCCCGCCCTGAATCGCGCGGTCGCGCCACCGTCGAGCTTCTCGTGACACGTCCTTCCTCTGTTTCCTCGCCGCTCCGTTGGAGCTCGCCCGTGAGCTCTAGAGGCTTCCTCCTCGGCTATTTAAGCTGCCACGGGTCCTTCCGCAGCTCACCGACTCCTCCCTCGCCTCTCTAGTTCACCAGAGTACCCTGCCCTCTCCGTTTCCTCGCCGCTCCTCCTCGGCCATCGCCGGAGTAAAGCTAGTCCGGCCAAACCAAGCCTCCTCTCGCCTCCCCTCCACCTCCACTGACTCCCCCTCGCCCCGCTGAGTCGCCCCACCGCCTCTCCCCTCGCCGGAGTTGGCCTCAGCTCCGAGCACAACCACCAACACCCGCCCCTGTACCTCCATTGGCGCCACGCCTCGCCGTCGCTCTAGCCGCCTCGGCGCTGGCTGAACCGCTGGTGCCCTCGGCCAGGCCGGGGGTCGTCGGACCCGGCCGGCCCCCTCGTCGGAGTCCCTCTGCCTCGCCCCCTCCTCTGTCTCTCGGGGGGAGACAGGAGGAGGAAGATGACGCCTTGCTCGTCCCCTCCCCCTGCCCGTCGACCCCATCAGGAAGTGAAACAAGCCTAGGCCCATCTCTGTTTAAGTGGAGGCGCATTTTCTGTAATGCGTTTTCCTTTCTTGAAAGCGTATTCTGCCTTTCTTTTACCAAAAATACATTTTCCATTCTGGAAAGCGTATTACTGTCAACTGTGGCTGAAAACACGTTTTCCTTTTCAGAAACGTAATCTTCTTGAAGGCACTTTCAGTTTTTCCTCCAGGGGCCCGTTTGCTGAATTTTTTTCACCAATAGGTTCTTGATCTTCTACACCTTATATCTCCGCGATCGTAACTTTGACCGAGGTGAAACCAGCGCCCACTTCTTCGTCGCGTCGAGCTCTTTCTGTTGGTGCAATTTTCATAAGGTGTTCACACTGTGAAAATGACCATGATGTCCTTGCCCTTATCAGCCACCTCCGAGAGAGAACCGTCCGGCGTTTTGTTCCACGGCTTCACCGCACTTCTTGCCGGAGTCTCCGTCACCCCCAGGCAAGCCACACCAGCCACCTGCATGATAGCCATGCAGTAGCCATGGTTGCTACTTGAATATTTAATAAATGTTTGCCCGTTAACTGCCTGCTTGTTTACTGCTACTCTCGTTTAGGTTATGCTCATGGATGCATGTCCACCTTCATGCTATGTTCCGATGCATCTTGTCCTACTTGCTAGTATCGTTTTTAGATGTCGTGCTCGGTAGTAGTAGCACATCCTTGTAGTAGTGAGGTTCATTATGATGCATGCTTATCGTCTTCTATCCAATACCGTTGCTATGCATGTTCCATTGCATCTAGTTGGTTACATGCTTACTTGGTAGTATTATCATGTTCTTGCATGGTATTCATTTATGATGCTAGTGGTCATGCGATGCTCACGTGTAGTGCTATGCTTATGCTCATAAGTATGCCATGCTCATTTGGATATATGCTTCATTGTTGTTTTGCTCGTTGATTATGTTGCACCTTCATGCTTATGTTGATATCATGCCCATGCATTGTAGTTGCATCATGTTATTTGATATGGCTTGGCTTATTGCATTCAAGTTTAACCGGACTTAAATGAACTTGAACAACTGTTGGTTGAGTCATGGTGCCACCAAATCGAGCTGACCAGTGCAACCACGCTTGCCTTTATGGGTAGGCCCGAATGCGGTCTATTGTCATGCCTCTCGCCGGTGCCTCCAACGAGGCAAGGTTATGGGCACCCGCTATCCTGATCAGGTAGGCGGACATAAGCCTTGTGTGCTCGTTGTTGTTGTACCTAGTTTGTCCCCGTTTGGGACCGTTTATTGTTTTGCCACGACAGTGGCCGGCCACGTAGATGGCGGATGTCACGAGTTGACATCGGGGCCACCCATGACTTAGCCCAAAGGGGAGTTGGTCGGAGTGGCTCACTACTGCAGGATGCTGCTAACGCGACACTACAATCAGAGACCCTTCAAGAAACTGTTTGTGATGCCATAATCACAAACGGTGGTGTATGAAAACCGTCAGAAATGTATAAAACGTTTGCGATGACGGATGCATCAAACACGGTTCAGGTTTTAGTTGCGTGTGCGATGAAGGGCATACGGTTCAGTTCAATTAACTGTTTGCGAAGAGGAGGAACAAAAGAAACGGGCAGCCAGATGAAGGCGTGTGCGATACGGAGCATACGGTTCACTCGGATGAACTGTTTGTGATTAGGCAACACAAAAGAAAAGGGCAGCCAGATGAAGGTGTGCATGATATACAGCATACGGTTCACTCGGATGAACTGTTTGTGATTAGGCAAGAGAACAGAAATGGTTCAATATAACAAGATGTGTGTGATACGCGACAAACAGGTCTATAATCAGAAATGTGTGCGAAGACCGATAATAACACAAACGATTGCTTCTAATAAGACGTATGTGGTATGCTCTGTCTACACAACATCTATTGTCCATTGTGGGATGGGCGGTCGTCTGGATACGCCATAAGGATGTGAAGAGGCATTCCTATCAGCAAGGACTAGCGGTTCCACCAGTAGCTCATGTAAGAACTATCAAGTTAAGTGTGCTCAGGCTGGAGCAGCCATTGGATGGGTGACTGGATGGAAAGTTGTGTCGATGTTAAATTAGGTGATGGGATGGGTCATTTCGGTCAAATGACCGAAATACCCCATTCCCTCAGCTAATTTAACCTCGAGGTCCTTGTTTTTTTATTTTTTAACACATGTTAAAGAAGGTCTACCGCATTACTTTTTGACAATTGCGATACGTGGCATACAGTTGATCCATCCGACCTATTTGTGATGGAATAGGCCGTGTGTGTTGTGGGCAAACACTTGCTAGTATTCAACCGTTTGGGATTGATGAATTCATCACCGACGGGTTCCCTAGTGTGGTCCGTGTTCATATGATCATCATCTACGACTTGTGCTAACTCGATGCTTAGTTTCCATTAATTGATGGCGTTTTGTGTACACGCCACCGTTTCTCGCCATTTCCTCACCTATTTCCCGCCACCCTGCTATATTGCGCATAGGGGGCGTGTGACGCACGGAGGCGACAAGCGCAGCCTGTAGCACATCCACCTTTTCCAAGCATGCCAACCCACCAAAGCGTCGTCTCTGCCATCAACCTCGTCGACGAGGAAAACGAGCAGGCGCCACGACCCGTCGAAGCCGAGGAGATCCTCGGCAACGCGATGGACGATGCCGTGATGCGCATCATTGCCAGGGTTGAGCAGAACTTTGGCGCATGACGCTTGAGCGCCGCGGATCAAGATAGGCATGTCAGCACCGACAGGCTGCAGCTTGCCGCACAACATGATCGATGGCGCGCCGCAGAGCAAGCTAGGCGCATCCGCGCCGATAGGCTGCGGCTCACCGCATGGCAAGAGCGTTGGAGCGCCGCAGAGCGAGAGGCGCGGCGCGCCGCACAGCAACAGCGGATCCATCGGCGCTTGCCTGCTGTCGACACGGCGTCACAGCTGGGTACATGTCCCGTCAGTACCCCCATTCCTCGCCAGGAGTGGGAAGAGGCCCTCAGAGCTGTACTTGCACCAAAGGCCGGCCGCGCCGTACTTGCACCGGACACCTGCCGCGCCGTTCGCGTGGGTGCCGCCGTTCGCCTTGTCCGCGGCCCGCTGGATGCCAACGCTCTGGTCCGTAGGCTCGACCGCCTCCTTGGCCCAGGTGTCCACCTGGGTGTAGTAGAGGAACATGGCCATCGCATCCTTAAGCTGGTGATCTCCAATGAAATAGCCAAACTTGGAGCTTGAGATCGCGCTCCAGATGTACCGCGAGCATGTCGACCGCTTGGACGAACGCCTGCACGAGTTCAGGCAGAGCCAAGAGCTACCCTAGGCAAGGGCTGCTGGTCATGGTCTCATGGACGCGTTTTATTTTGGAAAGTCGTTTCGACGTGGATAGCTATGTTGTCACATCAATCATAGTATTGCTCTGTTTATCGCTCTGTTTCAATGTGTGTACTCTGTTTTCCATTCTTATATGTTCTGTTTCAATGAGTGTATATATGCTTTCCATTCTGTATATGTGGATAATAATAGCTAGATTCAAATTAGTATAAAAAACATATAGAAAATGGAATTCATAATATATATATATATTAATTATTAATTGTTCATTAGATCATCACAGAATATATATATATATATATTATCATCACATATACGTGATGATACTTAACTACTAGATACAATGCATAAAATTGAAAGTGAACAATACTAAAACTAATAATCCCTCCTGGGGCCAGTATTCCGGCAACCCCTCGCCAGCAGCTCCCTGGTGCGCGGCGTCTTCCCAGTGCAGAAGCAATACTCTGACTCCTCCGCCTCGCAGCGCTTAACGTAACGATCTGCCTCTTGCTGGCGGACGCGCGCGGCGGATCTTGCCATTTCGTTGGGCGCCCACCGGAGCTCCTCGTCGGTGGCATGCTGGAGCTTGTCGGCCCACCTCCACGCAGCAACGAGGCGCCCAGTGCCTATGACCTTCCTCGTGAAGTACCCGTCTTCGTACACCTCCTCGGCATGACGACGCGCCCGCCCCCAAAGCTCTGCCGCCTCCTTTTTCTAGGCGGCATCACGGGCTTCACAGGCCGCCTGGTACCTGGCTTCCTCCTCCACCATCTCCTTCTTGAACGCCATTTGCCTGGCTTTCTCAGCCGGCGGCAGCGACTTCCACAGACAAAGATTGTACTGGCCCCAAAACCAATCCAAAGTTGGGGGGTTCGGTGCAACCTCGTCAGGCGGCACGTAGGGGTCCTCGTCGCTGCTAATCGAGTGAGCGTCTTCGGGGGCGGCGACTCCTTGTTGGCGCGTAGGCAGACCAGTGGTGCCATGGCAGAGATTTGAGAGAGAGAGAGGACGAGCGAGGGGAGGATGTAGATGAGAATGCAGGCGGGACGACGTGAGCAAGGTAGTATTTATTGGCGGCCGGAATCTAGATCGACGGGGACAGTACACACGCCGGTCACCGGAATTTACGAGTACTGTAGTTTGATTTACACACAATTCTCGCAGCAAATCTGTGTGTGAACATAATAGCTGACGGTTTCCAATACAGAACCATGTCTGATTAATGATCCCTGCCAATCACCTACCAAACCTCGAGCCGCTAGATTGAGTGCCAATCGTGTGGGGGCTGGTTGTCTTGCCAGATCTTTACATTTTCTTTCTTCAACACCAAATATTTACATCGTCTGATGATTTTTTAACTCGCACACAAGTACACAAAAATATGATTTTTCAAACCGTTTTGGTTTTGCGTTGCATGTAAATGTAGTTCAAATTTGAATTACAGTCATTAAATGGTTAGAAAATCACTTAAATGTCTTTAAAAGGTCAAATGACCCCTGAAAATTTCCAAATTCTCACATGACAATTGTATTAGTGCACGTTAAACGTAGGAAAAATTTTGTAGGCCGTAAGAGGAAGCAATCTCCCATCCGTCAGCAAACATGCATTGTTCCCACTCGTAACCACGAACCTTCTAGTGAGTTGCTCCGGTTTGTGAGGGCTGTGTCTCCAAACTTTCGTTAAACAGGCCAATTTTTTTACCACATCATCTTGGTGGCATGACATTAAATCAAGCAAGGTTTCATGTTATTCTGATCATTTTCTAATTTTTTGGAATTAAAATGCCATGGCATGCACTCCATGCACGTGCCCATGCCTTGACACCAATATGTTTGAAAATTCCTTCGAATTTACTGCACATGGAATTAACTCGCACACAAGTACACAAAAATATGATCTTTCAAACTGTTTTGGTTAGGCGTTGCATGTAGATGTAGTTCAAATTTGAATTACGGTCATTAAATGGTTAGAAAAATACTTAAATGTCTTTAGAAGGTCAAATGACCCCCGAAATTTACCAAATTTTCACATGATAGTTGCACGTTAAACGTAGGAAAAATTTGAAGGCCGTAAGAGGAAGCTATCTCCCGTTCGTCATCAAACATGCATTGTTCCCTCTCGGAACCATGAACCTTCTAGCGAGTTGCTCCGGTTTGTGAGGGGCGTGTGTCCAAACGTTCGTCAAACATGCCAATTTATTTACCACATAATCTTGGTGGCATGACATTACATCAACCAAGGTTTCATGTGTTTCTGATCATTTTTCTATTTTTTGAATTAAAATGCCATGTCACTCCATGCATACGTATGCATGTGTCCATGTCGTGAGACCAATATGTTTGAAAATTCCTTCTAATTTACTGCACATGGAATTAACTCGCACACAAGTACACATATATGATTTTTCAAACCGTTTTGGTTAGGCGTTGCATGTAGATGTAGTTTAAATTTGAATTACGGTCATTAAATGGTTAGAAAATCACTTAAATGTCTTTAAAAGTTCAAATGACCCCTAGAATTTTCCAAAATTTCACATTAAAGTTGTAGTAGTGCACGTTAGACGTAGAAAAAATTTGAAGGCCGTAAGAGGAAGCTCTCTCCTGTTCATCATCAAACATGCATTGTTCCGTCTCGGAACCACGAACCTTCTAGCGAGTTGCTCCGGTTTGTGAGGGGTGTTTGTCCAAACTTTTGTCAAACATGCCAATTTCTTTACCACAGCATCTTGGTGGCATGACATTACATCAACCAAGGTTTCATGTGTTTATGATTTTTTTTGGAATTAAAATGCCATGCCACTCCATGCATACGTATTCATGCATATGTGTCCATGTCATGATACAAATATGTTTGAAAATTCCTTCTAGTTTGCTGCACATGGAATTAACTCGCACACAAGTACACAAATATGATTCTTCAAACCTTTTTGGTTACGCGTTGCATGTAGATGTAGTTCAAATTTGAATGACGTTCATTAAATGGCTAGAAAATCACTTAAATGTATTTAAAAGGTCAAATGACCCCTAGAATTTTCAAAAATTTCACATTACAGTTGTAGTAGTGCACGTTAGACGTAGAAAAAAATTTGAAGGCCGTAATAGGAAGCTATCTCCCATTCGTCATCAAACATGCATTGTTCCCTCTCAGAACCACGAGCCTTCTAGTGAGTTGCTCCGGTTTGTGAGGGGTGTGTGTCCAAACTTTGGTCAAACATGCCAATTTTTTTACCACATCATCTTGGTGGCATGACATTACATCAACCAAGGTTTCATGTGTTTCTGATTTTTTTTAATTTTTAGGAATTAAAATGCCATGTCACTCCATGCTTAATTGTGTTATAGCCGTTAGACCAATATGTTTGAAAATTCCTTCCAACTTACTGCACATGGAATTAAATCGCACACAAGTACATGAAATATGAGTTTTCAAACCGTTATGGTTAGCTGTTGCATGTACATGTAGTTCAAATTTCAATTACGGTCATTAAATGGCTAGAAAATCACTTAAATGTCTTAGAAGGTCAAATGACCCCTGAAATTCTCCAAAATTTGACATGACAGTTGTATGAGTACTACAAAATTTCTCGTTCATTTAAAACACCATCCGTTGGCACTTTATTCCAAATTCGTCTTTCACAGCTAATAAAAAATATCTACAACATCACACATAGTTGTTTTCTAGGAACCGTTTGTGATGAAAATATCTGGGTCTATTTAAGTCTCCCTCCTCAAGCTTCGCCGGCTCGTCTGCTCTAGTGCAGGCAACCCCCGAATCCAAGAATCCTGATCCCCATTCCTGCACCCCCTTCTTGCAAAGATGACGCCGTGGAAACGCTTCGTGAAGGCCCGTACGATGGCCACGTCCCCCCCCCCCCGAGCGTCGCCGCCTGCGCCGAGAGCGTGGCCGCCTACGCCCAGAGTGCCGCCGCATCCGCATTGAGCGCGGCTGCTTCCGCCGAGAGGGCATCTGCGGCAGCCGGCAGGGCAGCTGCAGCAGGCGAGTCGGCTGTAGCTCCTGCTGCGACGACGGCTGCAAACGCCGAGAGCACTCGAGCTGCCGTCCGTGCCACTGATGTCACCCTGGCCCGGGTCGAGGCCATCCATGCCAAGATCAAGGATGCACACGCCAAGATATTCCAGGCCACCTCGGACTCCAGCATGCAACCCAGGTCTGAAAAGGCGGCGGTGGCCATGGAGCACCTACTTCCTCAAGAGGTCGCCAAGCGGGAGCTGGAGATGCAGGAGGCGGCGGAGATCGAGGAGCGTCGGGAGCAAGATTTGCGCATGGCCGAGGTCGAGGTAGAGAAGAGTTTGTCCGTCGAGGAATCGGCGGTGGAGTACCAACGCGAGCTCTGGCGCGACCACTACTACGAGTACTACAACCTTGAGGGTGGCGCCGAGGACGAGGACGAGGACACGGTCGACTTCAGCAGGGGGGACGCGGAGTCCACCAACGGCGGCATGTTGCCAAGACAAGTCATCGACGTCTCATCTCACACCAGCGATGCATAGGCCGGCATGGCGGCGGATTTTTAATTATGCATACTTAGGCTTTGTTTTTAATGATGGTCTTTTGTTAGAGCAATGTTTAGGTCAACTGGCTCTGTGTAATTACTAAAATTGCTCGCTTCAGTAAGTGTGGTCTGTCTGCTGTATGCTCTTTTGTGTGCCCAAATTAGCAAGTGATGTGAAATTATGCAATGACGTACCCGGGGAAATTTCCACCAAAATTTGAATTATCAAACTCATCCCATGAGTGTAAAGCAGAAGAATCGTTTGCGATGCACACAATCGTTCAAAGTGAATGGTCTGGCGGCACCGCGCACGTTCAAAGTGAATGTGCCCATGCCTTGAGACCAAAATTTGAATTATCAAACTCATCCCATGCGCGTAAAGCAGAAGAATCGTTTGCGATGCACACAATCGTTCAAAGTGAATGGTCCGGCGGCACCGCGCGCAAAGTTTCCCTCCACATTTCCAAAATTTTGGCCTACTGCTAAAACATCTACCCCTGCCCCCCTTCCCCCTTCCCCACCCCCTTTTCTCCCTGACCATAAGTCGCATTTCCCCTGTTTCCACCTTCCTTCCTTCCTTGCTAAGCTATAGCCGCTTCCTCGCTCTCACCGTCTCACATCCTACCGCCGGGGTAGTCATGGTCTTCTTCAAAGACATCTCCAGCGGTTCCTCCTCCGGCGACTACTCCTTCACCACCTGGGTATGCCTCTCTTCTCTCTCTCGGGCTATGACTTGGAATGAAGGATTTTTACCCGGAGGTCGATTTGAGTCATTTCTTCCTCTTGTAGGTCCCTAAGACCATCAGTGGCAACGAATGGAGCGGGGTGGCTAAAGATCTATCTACTCGTTGTCACCATCAATCTCCATGCGTGAAGCTACTTGTGTTTGATTCTGTGGACACTGGGAGGAAGTTTCTGGCATGTGCAGTGAAGGTTAGACCCTCTTCCGTTGTTACAAATCATTTGTTAGATGTGATTCAGACACAGTCACGGTCCCAACCAATTCATACCACACCTTCAACCAAACGCATCCTAAGACAGTGTCACAGTTTGTACCTAGTATCTTAAATTGTTGCCATCTCATCAGCGGTGCCATTAGAAAATTATTTGGCACCGCTTTAGCAGTTTGTGCAGCCAACTTTGGTCCACACATCCGAGCAGCCAAGCAGTAAAATACTAAATCTTTATGGCACGAAAGAACTGGGCATCGGAGCAACTACGTGCTCCGGAGTCTGGGTCCCTCATTCTTTTCCGCTTCATTGGCTCGCCAGTTCAGGGCACCGGTGCGAGATGTAGCAACAGTTGTCTTTACACCAGTTTTGGCATACATAGTGGACGGCCTTAGTTCTATTAGTTCTATGTTACTAAATTTGTGCATGTACACACCTGTTAGTATCAATTTGCTGTCATCCAAACACTGTCGCTATGCTATTGCAGTTATATTTACCTTCCTCATAAAATGTTCAATTTGTTATTTATTGTACATGAGTAAGAACTTGTAGCGTCGTTGTAGTTAATTATATCTTCTGATGTTCCAGAATTTGGTTGTTGTCTCAGTACCAATTATTTCATTTGCACATTGATCTTTTTGAGAAGATATGTCATAATTAACATGTTTCTTCAGTTTTTCAAAATAAGCATTGGTGATTTTCTATGTTGCACTACAATTGTTACTGATCTAGTTTTAAATATTATAGGATGAACAGAAGTGTTCTTACTTGGAGTGGGTTGATCAAGAGTGGCTAGAGTCTTTGAAGATGTGCCTAACGAAGCTCTGGAGCATGTATGAGGAAGTGAACACACGTAGGCTTACAGTAAGTCTTGTCAACGCTGAAGCATATTTCAAGATGCGGGATAAAAATTTGAAGGTGGAGAATGAGCTCAGATTTTTTAAATCAGACTTTGCTAAGATGGTGTTGGCGAAGGAGGAGGCACTTTCCCAGTTGGCCCGTGCAAAACGGGTTCTTACTGAACTGAAAGCAGAGGTGGATAAGATGAGCCTGGATGATCTCGATTAGGGAAATGAATATATTGTTCTTATGAAGTTGAACTAGCTATATGTTGTACTGTGCTATTTTCATGTAGCTACCGTACTGTGATGTTATAATATATTTATGTGCCTGATATGAAATTGGCAAACAGCTATTCGATATGAAATATGAATTTGCGTAATACTGGAATTATTAATTGTAAACTAATAAACCTGCTAAATGTGTCATGGACCTTTGCAAACGGTTCTAGCAGTAAAAGCGCTTGCGATGGATAACCCAATGCCACACAGTTTTCTTCATCAAATCGTGTGTGATATAGTTGATCAAAGCAAACAGATAACCAAGGAAGACCGTGTGTGATAGTTACACCTTTCACACACAAGCCTACACATAAAACTGTGTGGGATTTACGTCCAAACGGAAACGTTTTCCCTGGATTGACTGTGTGGGATGTACATAAGAACGGAAACGTATTCCTTGGATTGACTGTGTGTGATATACATATGAACGGAAATGTTTTTCTGGGATTCACCGTGTGGGATGTACATACCTACGGAAATGATTTTCTCGGGTTACCATGTGGGATGTACATACCTACGGAAATGATTTTCTCGGATTACCGTGTGGGATGTACATACCTACGGAAATGATTGGGTTTCGATGCCTCGCCCGATCGCACACGGCCCCAGCCTGGGTCCCAGGAGGGCCTATCCCCGACGATTTCTGGGTCGTGTGGGAAGGACACCCTATCGCACACACTCATTTGGCGACGGTTCCAAATGCCGTCACGGAAAGGGGTAAAAAACCATTTGTTTAGGACCGACGCGCACCAGTGGCTGGGAGGGTGTGATAGCAGTAGATCGGTTTTGTCGGAATGCCGTTGGTCCACATGTATGGGAGTGCGAGGCCATGGATTCTGTGGTGTGAGTACAGTGTGCTAACCTCTGCAGAGTGTGTTTTAATCTATCGATAGCCGCGCCCCGGGGATATGCGCCTAGTTCATAGTCGGTCACACTATGAGCCAACAATAATAATAACTTGATTAGTAATAACCCTGGTTCGATGAGGAGAAAGTGATTGGTTGTGATCGAGAGAGGATCACAGAGGTATCGAGGATACCAAAGTTGGTTGATCTTTATGTGATCGCGAGATGATCACAGAGGTATCATGGATACCAATGTTGATAAGTTGATGTATGAGATGGTTACAAGGTAACCGCCGAATACGAGTATGTTGGTGCATGATATGGTTTACCTGTTGCATGTAGTATCATCATGTTCGTATGCTCATGCCATGCTAATGTTAGTTTAGTCGTATCATGTTCAGTTTGTGCATGCCATGTATCATGTTCATGATTGCTTTAACCTGCTAATGCCATGTTATTGTTTGTCTTTGTCGGATTCAGGGTTCCGCAGATCCTTGAGAGGTTCGAACTCTGGGGTGCGTGCAAAGAACTCGTCCTCTCCAGTCTGCCTACACGCTAATCTAACGGCCTAGCTCGCCGAACTGAATGTAGAAGAGACACATCTGTTTATCCTGGTTACCCTGTGGTGTAATACCCTACTCCAGCTTTGTGGTGGATTTGCCTCAAGGGGCTGAGGATGAACTAGTACAGTGGGAGAACATCCTTAGGAGGAGAGGTGTTCTTGGGCTCGAGTGAGCTGGTGGGTGAGAGGATGATCTGAATGTTCCGCCCCCCTCTATGGTGGTGGCTAAGTCCTATTTATAGTGGCCTTGGTCCTCTTCCCAAATGTAGGCGGGAAGAGATCCCACAACGGTCAAATTCGAAGGGGGACAACTAGTACATGCTATCCTGACAAAAGTAGTCTTCGCATGCAAAAAGCCTCTGGAAGTGACGTCGTGGTGGGCTCAGCGATGACCTCCGTCCTGCCGTCCTGGCGTTCTTGGTCTTGTTGCACCAGAATGGAAACCTTTGGCTGATTCCTCGGGACTCCGCGCCTGCGCTTGCCTCCTTAGCACCAATGAGGAAACTGGTACGTTGCGCCTGGTGGCGCCCGCCTGGCCTTGGTCATCATGGCTCACGTCATATGAACCTCATGAGGCGAGCCTTGCATTGAGATCTCTGCTCCTCGGGAGCTACCCTGAAGAGGCTGCCCCTCGTGGAGGTTTTGGTGTCGTTCGCCTCGCGAGGGTCTTGAGTTGTTGATGCCGAAGCTGGGCCGTACCAGGCCGTCGATGGAGCCACATCATGGGCCGCAGGCAGGCAAGTCTGGGTACCCCCATTTCCAAAACACCGACGGTAGCCCTCGGGCCCAAGGCGCGCTCGAACTTGGCTTCGAGGCGAAGCCAAAGGGCAAGTGCGGAGCGCCGCGGGCCCCCAATCGCCTGCGGCCTTGGTTGACACGTGGCGCTTGACGGGACGTGGGCGCCCCCACTTCCCCATGCAGGCTTGATATCCACCAGGCGCGGCAGCTCCGTCCTTATTGCTTGTCGTGCTCGCCCTTGACTCCTCCACCTTCCTGAGAGGGCACGCCTTTTCTCCCAGATTCGTCGCCGGCGCCAGCCCTCTCTTGCTGCCATGAATCCGCGGTAGAATAAGAAGACGGGGAAATCCTGCGCCCCGGCCGAATCCCAGCCTGTCTTGGAGCCTGCTCTTGAGCCGTCGTCGGTCGTTAATCAAGAAGGGTTAGCCAAGGTCCGGCTGGCCCTCGCTGCCGATTCCAACGAGTGGAAAGCGACGGTGGCTTGGCCTGCTTCCCGGGAGATGATCTACATGGAAGCCACCGAGATCCCCATTCATCTTCACGCCCTCCTGATTGGCCTGATCCCCCCTTTCTCTGATTTCTTCAACGCCATACTCTTGCATTACCAAGTCCAGGCGCTGCATCTGGATCCCCAATCCAGCATCCTCCTCACTATCTTTGTTTTCCTTTGCAAGGCCATGGTGGGCATCGCCCCTTCCATGGCCCTGTTTCGCCATTTCTTCTCGCTCCATCTAGTCGACGCCCGCCAGCACTCGAGGTGTGTGGCCTTCCAGACCGTAGCAGCGATGGCTGGCTCGGGTATTGACTTCAAGCTCTCGCCGGATGTGACGGGGTTCCGGAGGTGGTGGGTTTATGTAGATGCCGGCGTTCTCAACACCTTGCTTCTGCTTCCATGGGTGCCAGCTGTACCCAGCTCCGGCTGGGGGCACGCGAAGCTCGTCGACCATCGGCTTGCTCATGTTTGGAGCCGACTGGCCATGTTGAAGAAGCTCGGGGTGACCGCGCCAATGGTGGTGAAGGAGTTCATTCGATGTTGCGTCGCTCCGCTTTAGCACCATTCTCGGCAAATGTGGGCCTTCACCGGCAGCAGGGACCCCATGAGGCTCCAGGTGCATGTGCCTCCTGCCCAAACGCTGCGCACGGTGGTCGAGCTTCTGACGGGCGACCCAGCGCCAGCCATGCTTCTGGAGGAGGGCTGCCTCCTGTACCAATGCTCGAACAAGGAGGACTTCGTGAGGCAGATGCCCCTGTTTGACGAATGGGGGCTGCGCCCGGCGGGTCTTGAAGGGCCTAGCGAGAATCCGGTCTTCGTGGCTCCTTGCTCGTTGAACCTATGGCGCGCACCCCAGATGTGGACATAGGGGGGCGCACGCCGCTGGGTACCGCCGAGGCAACTGCCGGGTAACACTGGAGAGCCGGTGCAGCCCGCCACTTCTGAGGAGACAGCCCCCGGAGCCCGGGCGAGCGGTCCTGAAGTGGTGGCTCGTGAGCGGGCACAGCCTGGAGCTCCTGAGGCCGCCGCCCTAGGAGCCACGCCGAGTGACCCAGGTGTTGCCGACCACGCCCCGGGCCTTGGCCAGCTTCGCCTGAACCTCGAAGTGCTCCGCAAGAGAAAAGGATCTCCGAGCTATAGTGGTGACTCCTACCGGCGGCTGAAGCAAAGGAAATACATATCCATAGATGAGTAAGTACCTTTTCTTCACGATTTCCTGTGTGTCGCGTCCTTTCCTGACATTGGCTCCTCGGGATCCCTTCGGCTGCAGTGGCGAAATGCCCTGAGAAGCGGCCCCCACCAGCGCTTGACTCGCCCTTGATTTCAAGCCCCCTGCACTGGACTCCCGCGGGAGGCGCGGGGCCGGTCCGAGCGACGGATGTGTTGCTGGGTGGCTGTGGCCCTGAGCTTCCGACATCCTTCCTTCGTGTTCTGGCATGGGGCGCAAGAGGCGTGCCGAGGGCTCCTCCGTTGGTTGTCACTGGTGGCTGGGCACCCCCAGCGTTGGCTTCACCTTCGAGCAGCGAGACCGCGCCGCCCGATACCTTCAGCGAGGCCCAAAGGGCGGCCGGGAAGGCACCGGTCTCCAGCCCCCCGCCGGAAGCAGGCGACCCACTCCGCGCCCCTCCGACGGCCCCTGGCGCGGGAGGGGGGCTTGGTCATGCGCTGGAGCTCGCACGCAGGCGAAGGGCCGTCCGCCATGAGCTTTTTTGGGAGGCGATGGGCATGTTGATTCGACTTGGAGGAGAGCTTGCTGTCGTCGACGCTCGCCTCGAGACTGAAGACCTCCGCTTGGCGCGGGAGTGGCAATGGCTGAAGGTCGCCATCAACCTCGGGCACCTTCAGCATGAGCGCGCCAATGCAAGCGCCGTGGTGTCCCTTGCGACTTCTCGCGAGGCTTGCGCCCGCGCCCTGGAGGAGGCCAGGGCCGCCGACCATCGTCGTGAGGCGGCTGAGGAGCGAGAGCGGGAGCTTCAAGCTTCAAACGCCGCCCTTGAACAGCAGATCAAAGCGTGTCGGGCTGCCCTGACTGTGTCGCTACACGAGGCCCCCTCCGAAGAGAAGGAGGTGCAAGAGCACGAAGAGGCGCTGGCGCTCGAGGTCTTGGAGCGCAGCCTGGAGCTTGAACGGTTGGAGGTGAGGGAGCGCCAGGTGGCCATGGCTGAGGACGCCATCACCGCGCGGGAGGCCAAGATCTAGGAGGAAGTCGATCGGAGGGTGGCGAAGGCTCGCACGGCTCTCGCCAGCGAGCACCGCCTGAAGCTGGAGCTCCTGGAAGCCGAAGTTGAGGGCAGGACCGTCACCCTCAGGACAAAGCTGGACGAGGCGGAGTAGCACAAGAGGGCCGCCAAGGCAGCTCAGGCCTCAGTCCAGGCTGACTCGGCCTCCACTCGTGCTGACCTTCTTTACCTCCAGCAGCAGATCGAGGGCGCCGCATATCTTGCGAAGAAGAACGTCGATGAAGCGTGCCACCGTCGGACACTGCAGCGCGAGCATGCCTTGATGCTCCAGGCTCTCAGGGTGAGGGCCAACCGAGCCTTGAACACCATCTGTGAAGAGAGCGCCCCTCACCCGCACGAGAGCGACTACGCCAGCCACCTCAGATTCTTCACCGAGGTCGTGAACTGCCTGGAAGATCGAGTCGTGAGGGCTCATGAGCTTGTTGCAGAAAGAAGTCGTGGTCTTCTCGGGCGCGCGTTCTCGCACGTCTTTAGTCACCTCCTCAATCTCAACCCCCATTTTGACTTCGACGCCGCCATAGCCCCCGTGCCCAGGGTTGTTAAGGACAACCTGGGAAACTGGGTGGACGGCCATGTGGATGCCCTTGTTGCAGAGTTCGCTCTAGATGACGACGCGGTTGTGCTTGCGGCCGGAGAAGGCGATGTGGATGACGCTGATGAAGAGAATGCTAGCGACAGCTCGGGTAGCGTGGATGAAGATGGTGAGGGCGGCGCCGCAGGCAGCACCGACGGCTAGGCCCGCATTTGCTTTTTGCCTTAACATGTACACAAAAAACTTCGAGCACAACCCTGTGGGGCGTGAAAGCTTTTTGGAAGGGGGGCCCCTTGTAATGTATGAAATGATGAAATGCCTTTTAGAAGACAGGGTTTGGGATATGTCATCGTGGTCCCGCGGGCTCCCGAGCGGGGTAGTTGCTACGACTTATCTTGGTTCTGTAGGTCTTGAGCGAATCCTAGCGTCTTGGTCGCATCTTCCTCGCGAGGTGAGCCCCTCGAGGCTCGCAAGGTTTAAGTCCCCTGGGAAGCCTGTTGGCCTGCCTCAGAGGGCCTCGCGAGAATCCGATTGCCGGGTCACAGCAAGGTATGCACGTGGCGGTCCTGCGACGGCTGCGTCCTTGAGCCCAGGGGGCCTTGTCATCGCTCGGGCTTGCCCGAGCATGCTTGGCGCGCGCATACCACGCCCAGCCCCCACTCGCGGGGCGCTTGCAGGGGGGTAGCAGGCATGGGCCCCATGGTAAAACGCGTAACCAGAAAGCAAGAGACCAACACAAATCAAGAGAAAAATTCCCCCCGTTTTTGATAAACACAAGGAACTTCAAATCTCACTCCAAAAGCCGGTGAATCGAGTTATAGAAAAAGGGGGCGAAGGCAAACGGCCGCGTCCGGCACCTAGCTAGTCTTTTTGTCTTCTCACCAGGTCGGAGCTAAGTGCTTTCACTGGGCGTGAGCATAGTCATTGGGGGACAATGTCGACGGCCAGTGCGGAGCATGGTGCTTCCACTAGGACGTGGGTGGGAGCCCCCATGAGGCCTGAGGGCGGCACTCAGGAGACTCCGGGGCGTGTACAGCCCCACTCATTATTACGTGAGAGTGTCACGAGCGGATACCTTCATAGGCATGGGCCTTGCTTCATGTCGCCTGACGAGGGCCCCGCCCTGCGCTTCCCCCGACCACCGTTGGGGCGTCCGGAAACCAGGACGAGACCAAGGGGTAAGGGGGACGCTAGCGGCACCCTCGATGACTGCAGGCCCTCCGCCGGGGGGAAGGGCCCGCCAGCGCCTTCCCCGGCGGAGGACCTACCTCCATGCAGCGCCTTGCTCCATGCGGCGTGGGGGAGGCCCTGGCTTCGGGCTCCCCCCACGCAGCCCCCAGTGCGCTTCCCCTGCCTGGCGTGGGGCCATCACTCTGGGGTCTCTAGCCGCCGTTGTGGTCCGGTTCACCTGCGGTACATGGTTAGCGTAATCATGCTCTTGAGATATCGGTTGTACCCAGCGGTTGTCGTCTTTGAAGGGGTCGGTGAAGCTTCCAGGCGTCTCGTGGAAAGCCTCAACCTCTTGCGTACCTGCCGCCCAGCCTGGCTCGGGAAACGGGCAGGGGCCTTCCGCCGGCGTGTACATCAGGTCCATCCTGAGGGGCACATAGGCGTCTGAGATTGCCGCACCAGGGCCATCGCCCGGGTGCTGTACGTTGTGGGCCACCAGGCCCGGCGCCAGGTTCTGATGAACGCGGGGCGGCGTCCCGGTGCGGCCCCACGAGGGACCGCCCGAGCTTGCCTCGCTTGGAGGTGGCGCAGCCGAGGCAGGACGAACGGCGCTGCGGGCCATGTTGACGCTGTCGAGTCCCCCAGGCTCTCCGGGGGGTGCGCGGGCTCGGCGGGGTCCGGCACGCGCCCCCGCCACAATCTGCGACGTGGGCAGGGTGCAGAAAAGTGCCGCGCCCCTACAGGCGGCATCAAGCAGCTCGGTGACCCACTCCAGCAGGGCGTCGCTGCCTCCCACCGCCAACCTGCAACGCAGCAGCTCTCGCGCCACGATGAGCGCGGCTCGCATGTTCGCCTGCTCCCAGCGAGTATGTGGCGCCGTTGCCGTGGCGTAGCCCGAAGATCGTGTGGTGGAGCGCACACGTCGTGGTGCGAGGGCGGACTGCGCCGGCCCGCGCCGCCCGTGTCCGACTGCGCTGGGCGGTGCACGAGCCACTTGGAGCACGGAGTGGAGATCCTCTTGGGCGGATGGCATTGCCCGGGCAGGCCAAGCAGCCCAGTGCTTAATATTAGCCCTTGGATCGTCAGCCATCAGAATTGCAGGGTGGTGGTGGGCCGACTGGAAGAAGAGAGGCTCCAACGCACCCCCTACCTGGCGCGCCAAATGTCAGATTCAGGGTTCCGTAGACCCTTGAGAGGTTCGAACTCTGGGGTACATGCGAAGAACTCGTCCTTACTAGTCTGCCTACACGCTAATCTAACGGCCTAGCTCGCTGAACTGAATGTAGAAGACACACAGCAGTTTATCCTGGTCCGGGCTACCCTGTGGTGTAATACCCTACTCCAGCTTTGTGGTGGATTTTCCTGAAGGGGCTGAGGATGAACTAGTACAGTGGGAGAACAGCCTCAGGAGGAGAGGTGTTCTTGGGCTCGAGTGAGCTGGTGGGTGAGGGGATGATCTGAATGATCCGTCCCCCTCTATGGTGGTGGCTAAGTCCTATTTATAGTGGCCTTGGTGCTCTTCCCAAATGTAGTCGGGAAGGGATCCTACAGCGGCCAAATTCGAAGGGGACAGCTAGTACATGCTATTCTGACAAAAGTAGTCTTCGCCTAGGAAAAGCCTCTAGTCATGACGCTGTGGTGGGTTCGGCGATGACCTTCGTCCTGCCGTCCTAGTGGTCTTGGTCTTGTTGCACCAGAATGGAAACCTTTGGTTGATTCCTCGGGACTCCGCGCCTGCGCTTGCCTCCTTAGCACCAAAGAGGAAATGGGTATGCTGCACGCGCTGGCGCCGGCCTGGCCTTGATCGTCACGGCTCACGTCATCTGAACCTCACGAGGCGGGCCTTGCATTGAGATCTCTGCTCCTCAGGAGCCAGCCTGAAGAGGCTGCCCCTCGTGGAGATCTTGGTGTTGTCCGCCTCGCGAGGCTTGGCCCCTCGCGAGGGTATTGAGTTGTTGATGCCGAAGCTGGGCTGTACCAGGCCATCGATGGAGCCACGTCATGGGCTGCAGGCAGGCAAGTCTGGGACCCCCGTACCTAGAGCGCCGACAGTCTTGACTTCTTTTGGTTATTGTGAGCTTGCAAGTACATTCAATGTACTGACCTGGCGTGTCATGCCAGTGTGCAGGTCGTGCCTGGTTTGCTTGGTTGTTTGGTGTACTTCTTGTGTTCGCGAGCTAGGATAAACGTTCCAGCTAGAGTCCCTGCGGATTGGCGTCCATCATCGTTGTTCGTTGTTTCACTGCTAGTAGAGGTTCCGCTGCCTTGAGTTATTATGCTGCTTGCATAGAGCAACTATGGTTGGCGTAGCATCACCGTGCTGGTGTTATTCGTTGTAATATCGCAGAGCTTGTATTCGTATTCGTGTTGTAATAGACAGCTTATTTGTTCTATGCTAAGCAGTGCCGTATTCCAGAAGACTTCACCTCGATCTCTGGGCTGGAATATGGGGCGTTTCGCTTTCTCTGAGCCGAGGTGCCACAGGGCTTGGTATCAGAGCAGGTCTGGTTGTAGAGCGCCCTAGTCCGCTGGAACGTTAGAAAATGGTAGTATAGGGTCTGGTGGTTGCCCTTGGTTTTTGCATTTGTTTGCTGCATATAGTCTTATTTGGTTACCCCTAACCCCTGTTTCGTGCGTAGATGGCGTTCAGCTTCCATGAGTTCAATGCCATCCCCAGAGCTCCCGGTGCTGTTCCCATTGCATTCACTCCCACTCATGCACCTCTTAGCTTTGCCGCCCTCCTTGGCGACATGTGGCGTAGCATTTATCCCCGCGGAGATCCACCTCATTATCAAGTATTCCAGTTTTCTGCCGGAGGAAGAATCCTCGAGTATGTTGCTCATGTCCATCTGTCAGCCCCGATTCCTGTTGGTAAGCGCACCTACAGTTTCCATGGTGGTTACGGCGCTAGTCCCAAGTGCGCTGTTCTGCTTGCCGCAATGGCAGGAATCACTGGTCTTCGTCGTCAAGGGAGCATGGTGCAAGAGAACCATCCTTATCAGTTCTATCCCACCATCGTCGAGAATCCTAAGCGAACCAAGTTCCCATCTATCAACTCCCAAGATGACCCGGCTATCCTCGCCATGTCCCGTTACATGACGGCCGAGTGTCTTCTTATTTCTGAGTTAGTCTGAGATGCCCTTCGAGCCAGGAGATCACTTGGTGCCACCTACCTCAGTCTCCGCCAGCTTCTCCAACCCCTCTGCCTCGTCCATCCGGAGTTTCTGAGTCAGCAGTTCCACTCGTTACCCCTTAGCTTCTTTGTCAGCTCCCAAGCGTTTGCTCAAGCAATGCTCCCAAGTGTAGTCCTTCATGTAGTGCATGTGCATCTGCTGTAGTATCATGCTTGTGTGTGCCTATGTGGAGCAGTTTTGTAGCTTGTTTGATGTGTGCTTTGTTGCAATAAATCATTTTCTCGTGCTTCTTTGTTTTGAATCTTCGGTGTTACCCCCTTACGGAAATTGCTCATCAACCGACACCGGATCAGAAGAAGCCGTGAGAAGTACCGATATATACCAAGGAACTCAGTCAAAAGCAATGAGATTTTTAGCTGACAGCATTGTATTGCAGATATCCAGTCTAAATATAAGTATATTCTGCTCCGACTTTCAGTAACAAGTACCCGTCAGAGATACACCTTATTGCAGCAATGATTAAACCAGCAGGAGAACAAAAATTGGATACAAGTCCACCCGTGCATTTCAAGTCAGAGGTATGGTCCGTACCCGATGATTGATTCTGCCACGAGTCAGTTTTGAAGCATACGACACCCAGAAGTCAGTGCAAATATGCAATGAATTCAGCAAGGACAGTCAGACAATTCCTGTCATACAAGTAATCAGCAGCCAGAATAACAAGAATAGGTATATATATATGTCATCCCATTCGCAAAGAAAAGTAGCAGAGTATTTCTCAGCGAAGCGTACAAGGCAAGATTCCTCAATCTTCTTCAGTAAGGTACTGCACAAGCTTCTAGCATAAGGTACCGAGTCTTCCCTAGCAAGTTTTTAAGGGGAGGGAGCTTATGAGGTACGGTACCCAGTCTTCCTTAGCAAGCTATCCGCCGAACGCTTCGAGCACAAGCCATCCAGCCTTCCTCAACACGATATCCCAGTGGCTTCCAACGCAAGGTGCTCAGTCTCCTTTAGTACGACACTGGTACAAGATATTAAGCTATGAGTTATCAGCATATGACAGTGTTTCCAAGTGGCAGATCTGCAACAGTTAAGTCCGAAACAAGAATCAGTCAGAACAAAGGTATGCCTCGAGAATCAGATATTTCTTCACACAGTGAGTATGCTGTCAAGTTCATGCAAGTCCCTCGCACAAGGAAGAATTCATGGTACGTATCCGACAACCACACTGGATATGCAAGTGAAGGAAAACCAGTGGGTGATGCCAGAATCGACAAGTCATGGAGAAAGACAACATTGACACACAATCTCAGTAGTAAATATCAAGATCAGCCCTGCACATCTGACAAGGTGATGTTATTAATTCTGTCACTGTCAGGCATAGTCGACAGCAGTAATGAGATCCGTACAATCACGCATGAACGTGGCAGATCTATGGAGACACGAAACATAAACAAGGCCAAGGTATGATTGCAAAATATTGCATATGATAGTACTCAGGGCCGTGAAAATAATCAAGGATATATAAGGCCCCAATCTTTCAGTTAAAGATCCATATGAAGAAAATAATAATGAAGGACCAAGACCGACAATACCGGTATGCCGGAGTATTGTGTGAACAATGCGGTATGAATGCACAAGGCAGTCTTATTTCATATCAAACACCATACAGATACGCCTAAGAGGTCTACTCCATTGTGGTAAGGACCTCATAGCAAGGCAACCAGCTCAGTCCACAGTATGCTCAGAACTGTCAGCATTGAATGCTCGAGTCTGTCATGTCCGAACCCAGGACAACTCAATATATTGACCTCAGCAACCATGCTGAAGCATCGCACGGACTGTTATCCCCATGGATATACCAGCAAAATGAAGAATCAGAGTATTAAATCGCAAAGCATGTGCTCTCTCATATGGGAAGCAATTACAGAATAGCCTGCCGCGAATGGGATTCTTTGCCAAGATCACCGCCAGTCAAGTCTGCAACTGTTATCATTAGGAGATGGTGCATTTTTCTATCAGTCACGTCAAGCGACAGTCAAACCTTCGGTATGGGTTGGATACTCAAGACTATGAAGCCAGTCAAGATAAGTCATAAACTTCTGCAAGATGTCAAAATCTATTAGAAGAACAGGGATGACTCACATCACTGTTTTGAACCCAGAAGGCATACATATATTCAAGCAGTCGGATGCCTGGATAGAAGAGATTCATTGTTCCACAGGAAGATGTGTTCCCCACTCCGTGGAATATTCTCAGTACTCGATACGAGAATAACACCTCTAGCAAGGATCAATATTGAGAAGGACACGTATGTCAGTAATGATAATCTTTCGGACCTCAACTAAGCCAGCAAATATGAAAGAAAATTTGAGACAGTATGAATAGGAACATATGAGGTAAGTCGTGTCAGTATGTTAGATACGGTGAAGCAAGCCACCTCAGAACAAGGCAGTCACTCAGATCCAATTCAGTGGGAGCATTATATAAGAGTAAATAGGAGAAACCTTAGTTGGAAACGGTTTCTTCAAGTCAGAATATTTATATTTACCTGTTCTCTAAGCAACCAAATCTCGAGGACGAGATTTCTTTAAGGGGGGGAAGGTTTGTAACACCCTGGATTTTGCCCTTTTCTTTTTCTGATGATTTTCTTTGATTTATTGATTTGATTTGCTTTTTTGTGGCTATGTGGTTCTGAAACTTGGGAAGATCATGTCTTCCTAGGTTTTGTAGTGGCTTGTCATCCTCATCATCATCCCAAGATCATGTCATTTTCATTCTTGACCTAATCCAATATTCTTTTTCTAGGGAATATTCCTTTTATGTTAAAGGAATAACCCTTTAAACCCTAGGTTGTGAAGAAACTTATCTTTATGTCACTCCATAAATCCCCAAAAAATTCACATAAATTGTTTGGGTCATATCTGTCGGCGTTCTAGGAATGGGGGTCCCCAGATTTGCCTGCCTGCTTCCCACGGCGTGGCTACGCTAGCGGGCATGTACGGCCCATCTTCATCAACAAGGCATTCAAGACCCTCGCGAGGGGCCAAGCCTCGCGAGGCGGACGATGCAAGACCTCGTCAGGAGCGGCCTCACTAGGCTGCCTCGCGAGGAGCGGAGATATCAAGGCAGGGCAAACCTCGCGAGACTCTCGTGACGTGAGCCATGACGATCAAGATCAGGCGGGCACCAGCGCCCGCAGCGTCCTTGTTTCCTCTTTGGTGCTAAGGAGGCCAGCGCAGGTGCGGAGTACCGAGGCGTCAGGCAAAGGTTCCCATATCAGTGCAACAAGACCAAGACTAGCCGAACGGCAGGACGGATGTCACCGTGGAGCCCGAGACGGCGTCACCACCAGAGCTTTCCGCAGGCGAAGACCGCTTTTGTCAGGATAAGCTATACTAGCTGTCCCCTTTCAAATTAGCCGTTGTTGGCTCCCTTCCCGCTCAATATTTGGGGAGAGGACCAGGGCCTATATAAGTAGAACTAGCCACCACAATAGGGGGCAGCTTGATCACATCTGATCAAGAGTCAATCCTTAGCTACACACCAAACGCAAGAACACCCCAACCTCAGGAGGTTGTTCTTCCCCTTGTACTGTTCATCTTCAGCCCAAGAGGCAATCCGCCACCACCACACTGGAGTAGGGTATTACACCACAACAGTGGCCCGAACCAGTATAAATATTGTGTCTTTGTGTTGCGAGTTCGTCCGCGAGATCTTAGCGAGTTAGGGTGTGGATCGGTAGGAGGGAAAGAACTTCGCGCGCACCCCACAGTTCGAACCTTAAGGGTTTTGCCGGAACCCGTGATCCGACATTTGGCGCGCCAGGTAGGGGTGCGTTGTAGCTTCCCTTCCGTCGATCGGCACTCCGTCGCTCTGTCGCCTCCGTGGCAGACGCTCGCCGCGCTCGAGCTGAGCACCGGGCTGCCCATACCGCTCGCGTTGCTCAGACGGCTCCCGTCGGTGGGCCACCTCGTCGTTCTCCGTCTCCTGCCGCCAACGCCGCCACCGGCCCGGTGGGGAATGAGCAGCAAGCGTCCTCGCTGCACCCGTCGGTGCGGCAGGACGGCCGCACCGCCACTCCATCGCTGACCCCGGCCGGTTCCTCGTCCCACGCGTGTCGCACTCCCATGGACGCACAGGCCGCGCTCCTCATGGCGAACGAGCTACTGCGCTACCACCCGGTCGACGACCTCTACGAGGACTGGCTCGACCGCGTCGCCGAGCTCGTCCGCGCCGCAGGGGTTCCCCGGCGCCGTCCCTCTCTCTGCCTCGCCCTCCGCCAGCCACGGGCGACGTGACTCATGGAACGCCTCCACCACCTCTGTCCCAAGACGGTGCCTTGGCGCCACGGCGCGCGGCCCCACGACGCGACCGAGTGACTCCTGGACTAAGGGGTCCTCGGGCGTCCGGCCTGTTACTCATTGGGCCGAACTGATGGGCTATGAAGACACGAAGACCGAAGACTATACCCGTGTCCGGATTGGACTCTACTTGGCATGGAAGGCAAGCTAGGCGATTGATTATGAAGATTCCCTCTTATGTAACCGACCTCATGTAACACTAGATCTCTTCGGTGTCTATATAAACCGGAGAGCATAGTCCGGATAGGACAGATTCATTACCATATACTCATAGGCTAGACTTCTAGGGTTTAGCCATTACGATCTCGTGGTAGATAAACTCTTGTAACACTCATATTCATCAAGATCAATCAAGCATGAAGTAGGGTATTACCTCCATAGAGAGGGCCCGAACCTAGGTAAACATTGTGTCCCCCGTCTCCTGTTACCATCAATTCTAGAGGCACGGTTCGGGACCCCCTACCCGAGATCCGCCGGTTTTGACACCGACATTGGTGCTTTCATTGAGAGTTCCACCGTGCCGTCGACGAAAGGATTCGATGGCTCCTTCTATCGTCAGTAATGACGCCGTCCAGGGAGAAACTTTTTCCCCCGGACAAATCTTTGTGTTCGGCGGCTTCGTACTGTGGGCCAACTCTCTTGGCCATCTGGAGCAGGACGATAGCTACGCCCCTGGCCATCAGGTCAGATTTGGAAGCTTGAACTACGTCGCGGATATCCGTGGAGAGTCGATCTTTGATGGATTTGAGACCGTGGCGATCGCTCCCCTTCTCTCCGATGAACATGACTTAAATATGCCATCGGAGCACACCCAGGAGATGGATCCTGTTGCTGCAACGGCCCCGGTACCGAAGCAGATCATCCCCTTCGAGGTCATAAAGTCTGCGGCGTTGGAGCCGCATACGGACTCGACATCCTGCGATGCTTGCGTCGACGGAACTCCGTACTTGTCTCCGGCTACATGTTCCGGATTAAGTGCGCCTGCGGACACCGAGCTGGATCGGTTATCGATTTTCGAATTTAGCGCCGCAGACATCTTCCAGCATTCGCCTTTGGGTGACGTACTAAATTCTCTAAAGGACTTGTCCTTGGAAGAAGACTCACAGCCGAACTATGTTCGGTTCAAGCTAGAGGTGGACGACGAGGAATTTTGCTTCCCACCCGCCACCCACTTCATAGCCACCGTCGATGACTTAACCGACGTGCTTGACTATGGCTCCGAAGATATCGACGGTATGGACGATGATGCCGACAGGGAGAAAGGCCAAGACCCGCCATTCACTGGCCGTTGGACGGCCACCTCATCGTACGATGTGTACATGGTGGATACACCTAAAGGATATGGCGACGACAAAGAAGAGCCGGATAAGAACAAACCCTCTGAGACGCAGTCCAAGCGCCGGCGCCCCAAGCACCGTTCTAAGCCTCGTCGCTCAAAGGATGGAAACACTGGCATCGGGGAAAATAATACTCCAAGCAACGCCGAAAACAATGAAGACCCTGTCAGCGCTGCATCCGAACAGGAGGAACATGACAACACGCAAGGCAACCCTGATGAATAGGCCATAGAAGATAACTCGGAGGACGATAGTTACCATCCACCCTCCAAAGAGAAGACAAGCCTCGGCAATGAAGATTTCATCATGCCCGAGGACCCTCTGGAGCAGGAGCACTTTAAGCTTCAACTCATAGCCACCGCAAGGAGCCTGAAAAAGAAACGGTAGCAGCTTCAAGCTGAACAAGACCTGCTCAGCGACAGATGGACTGACGTCCTGACAGCGGAAGAATACGGCCTCAAGCGCCCAGCGAAGAGCTATCCGAAACGCAGACTGCTACCTCAATTGGATGAGGAGGCACCGGAGCACACATCTCCCTCGCGTAATGCGAAACGGCCACCCCGCAGCCGGGACAAAGCGACAACTCAGGCCGAACAGCAGCCTGCCCCACCGCCTCGTAAAAATAGAGACAGAAGAGTTCGGGGTCACACATACGACCTCTGGCAAATCCTGGACGATAGAACAGGACACACAAGATCGATTTATGGATCGAGAGGGCGTGCCTCGAGGCACGAAGAAGGCTACCTATTCGGACGTGATAAATCTAACCACGCCCGGGTCGAAGACTGCAGACAGACTCCAGAGCTACGCCACGACTCGGCCCGATATAGAGGCGCCGCACACCCTCTCTACTTCATAGATGAAGTACTGGACCATGAATTCCCCGAGGGGTTCAAGCCCGTCAACATCGAATCATACGACGGCACAACCGATGCCACAGTGTGGATCGAGGATTTCATCCTCCACATCCACATGGCCCGAGGAGATGATCTCCATGCCATTAAATACCTCCCACTCAAGCTCAAAGGGCCAGCTCGGCACTGGCTTAACAGCCTGCCTGAAAATTCTATCGGTAGCTAGGAGGACTTGGAAGAAGCTTTCCTAGGCAACTTCGAAGGAACTTATGTCCGGCCACCAGACGCCGATGACTTAAGCCACATAGTTCAAGAACCTGGAGAATCAGCCAGAAAATTCTGGACTAGATTCCTAACCAAAAAGAACCAGATCATTGACTGTCCGGACGCTGATGCCTTAGCAGCCTTCAAACACAGCATCCGTGACGAATGGCAAGCACGCCACCTCGGCCAAGAAAAGCCAAGGTCCATGATAGCCCTAACGGCACTCATGACCCGCTTTTGTGCGGGAGAGGACAGTTGGCTAGCCCGTAGTAACAATACGGCCACCGAAACAAGCCCCTCTGAGGCCAAAAACAGCACCGGCAAGCTCCAGCGCAATAGAAACAAACGCCGAAGCAACAGCGATAACACCGATGACACAACAGTTCATGTCGGATTCAGTGGCTCCAAGTCCGGCCAGCGAAAGAAGCCCTATAAAAGGAGCAACAGAAAACAATCCAGCTTGGACCGCATACTTGATCGTCCTTGCCAAATTCATGGCACCCCAGACAAACCGGCGAACCATACCAACAGAGATTGTCGGGTCTTCAAGCAAGCCAGCAAAGCAAATGGCAGAGGCAAAGAAGGGGAATCACAGAGCGACGATGAGCCCGGCAGTCAAACAGCAGGGGGCAAAAGAAATCCCCCCAAGTCAAAACGGTGAACATGATATACATTACACATATCCCCAACAGGGAGCGCAAGTGCGCACTCAGGGACGTCTACGCGGTAGAGCCAGCTGCCCCAAAATTCAATCCGTGGTCGTCATCCCCGATCACCTTCGATCGACGAGACCACTCAACTTGTGTCCGCCACGGCGGTTCAGCCGCACTAGTTCTTGACCCAATTATTGACGGGTTCCACCTAACTCGAGTCCCGATGGACGGTGGTAGCAGCCTCAACCTGCTCTATCAAGACACAGTGCGGAAGATGGGAATTGACCCCTCGCGAATCAAATCAACAAAGACCACCTTCAAAGGAGTCATTCCAGGCGAAGAGGCCCGCTGTACGGGCTCAATAATGCTGGAAGTAATATTCGGCTCTCCGGATAACTACTGAAGCGAAGAACTAATCCTCGATATCGTCCCATTCCGCAGCGGCTATCACGCTCTGCTCGGATGAACCGCATTCGCTAGATTCAATGCGGCGCCGCATTATGCTTATCTTAAGCTGAAGATGCCAAGTCCATGTGGCGTCATTACGGTAAACGGAAATACGGAGCGCTCCCTCCGTACAGAGGAGCACACCGCCGCCCTAGCAGCAAAAGTACATAGTGGCCTTCTCAAGCAGCACTATAATCCAGCTCCCGAGCCCCTGGACACCACTAAGAAGGTCTGAACTATACTGCAGCAGGACAACTCGGCTCGTCACGGGTCAAACTAGCAAAATTCAGCCTCCGCCCGAGCCCATACGAGGCAATAGTATTCGTACCGCGAGCACATACGCTACGCACCCATGGGTACGGACGGAGGCACAACTCGCCCGCAATCCACAGTACGGATTGATAGACCCCGGGATTCACACACTTCTGCTTTTTCTTTTTTACGGGTTTTTCTTCTCTTTTTCAAGGACTATACGGACGACCCGCTTGCAGAACACACCAAGGAGGCAACAAGCTCGTGCGTACAAGGGACCCCCAGGTGGTTTCTAATAAACGATTACCATACTTGTTTTACATACCCGTATGCAGCTCGCCCTTGGTTACGGCATTTTTCAATAGCCTTGCTTGCTTATCGCATTACTTGTACAAAGTACGCCTTGACGTACTGATTACATCACAACGGTGAATAAACGATGGCGTCAGCCCACTACTTCATTTTTTCCCTGTTTCCTCACCTCGATATCTATTATTCCTTGCACACGTACATCATGATACATACTAATCCGCCAGGGGCTAAATTACAACCTGCATCACGGCAATTAAAGTCCGAACACTTTTATAGTTCAGTTCGGCACCCCGAACTTATAGCATTATATGCATCGGCTCCGAATCATGTCTTTGGTCAATAGTTGGGTTGCCCGGCTCCTGTGCTTACTACCTTACGTTCCGCTATATCGGCTAGGGTAGTAAAGGGAGAACTACTGCGATTGTATCCCGGTTCTTCCGGACGAGCACCTCAGTAGAGAAAGCCGAAAACTGACTGTCATGATGCGGCGAGAGCCGGTCAGCTGTTCGAGAGGTTCCAAATCATTAGAGATTTTTCCCGCTTCTCGCGAAGAATCGGTTTCCCCGATTAGGCGTGTATAGCGCCCCTAATTCGGCCTTCCGAATACCAGGGGCTTCGCCAATTTTATCAATTGTCAAACTCTTATGGCTAAGTGGGGGCGGTAAAGGCCGCATGGTCTGATTGCCTTGTTCGTCGTGCTAAACACCTCCTTTAAGGACCAGAATGTGGAGTAAAGAGTGTTTAGGTTTATCCCGAACACCCCCGTACTATCTACGTGGGGGCAGAAGCCGACGACTGGTCATCCCTCAGATTAATTAAACGGCCGCACAGGAGGTAAAATTTAAAATCATAAACATTATACTACATAACATCTTTGTTCCATATTACAGGGCAAGATAATACACATGTTCTTATGGGAATATAATATCCTTCGAACATTGCGCCGCCGCAAGGCAGGATCCCTCCAGGACACCTTCAAAATAATGCTCGGGTCGACGATGCTCCTTGCCCTCCGGCGGTCCCTCGGTCATCAGCTTCTTGGCATCTAGCTTTGCCCAATGCGTCTTGACGCGAGCAAAAGCCATACGCGCACCTTCAACGCAGACTGACCTCTTCACGGCTTCGAGCCGCGGACAGGCACTCACAAGCCGCTGCACAAGTCCGAAATAACTGCCAGGTGTACGATCGGCAGGCCACAGCCAGACTATCAGGTCCTTCATGGCCTGTTCGGCCAACCTATGCAGCTCGACCAGCTGCTTCAGCTGGTCGCTGAAGGTCACCGGATGTTCGGATCCCAGATATTGGGACCAGAACAGCTTCTCCGTTGACATCCCTTCTTCGGCTCTATAATGCTCGGTCGCGTCCGACACACTGCGCGGCAGACCTGCAAATGCCCCTGGAAAACCAAAATTCAGGACAAGCACAAGGGACGTTTTCTCTACATATTTTTTCGGCATGGTGACAGACTAACCCGCCACAATTTTCTGGGCTACTTGAATCTCCTTGAGGGAGCTCTGGGCCTCGGCTCGTGCATCCTGCGTGCTCTGGAGCCTTCGCCAATTCGGACTCCTGCGACTTAAAATCGCGCTCCAGGGACTCAAATTTCTCTATCACGCCCTGGAGCTGTTGCTGTGCCTCGCCAACCCGGACCTCCTGCTTCTCACACAAAGTTCGTTCCTTGGCCGCTTTGTCCTCGGCCTCGGCTAGCGCCTTCTTAAGGGTTGCCATCTCGGTTGTGGCCCCTAATAAAGTTTATGACACTTTCAGTCCGGCCGGACCATTCATTTTTTCAAAATGTACCCACGGGTTACTGCATACCTTGGCTATCTTCCAACTGCTTCTTCACACGGCCGAGCTCCACCTCGACCCGCTCCAATTTCTGCTTCAGTCCGGAGACCTCTGCAGCATGAGCAGTGGCAGCCTGCAGAATACCTGCTTATTCACATAGACAACTCATGTTAGACTCCTGCGATTTTTTGATCCACTGTCAGGCTTTTCTTACCGAACACCAAACAGAGTATCAGGGGCTACTGTCTATACTGTGATATTTTTCTTATAATCACATTACTTACCTCAAAGCCTCCTAGAAGGCTAGTGCAGGCTTCAGTTAATCTGCTTTTAGCGAACTGAACCTTCTCTATTACCGTGTCCATGAGGACACGATGTTCATCCACGATAGAGGCACCTCGGAGTGCCTCCAGCAGATTATCCGGTGCCTCTAGTTGGACAGAGGTCACCGGTGGAACAGGGACGCTCCCTCCTAGGGGGAATGCCATTCGTTGAACCCCGGAGCCGTATATATTTCCGGGAGGGTATCCGGCTGAGGTCCGAAGGGAACTTGGACCCCTTCACCAGTCTCCATGGGGGATTTTCCCCCATGTGTCCGGCGTGCGAGGAGTCGTCCTGAGGCGTCACCCCGATGATCTCCGGAACCTCCCCTGGCCCGGGAAGGCCTTTTTGGACACCACCTCGTCATCACCCCTGGGTGAGACGGAATGAGCAGGTGGCGGAGATATGCTAGCCATCTCCTCTGTGTCCAGCGAATCCTCTATCGAGGACCGCGGGGAGTCACCGCGCACCGGGCTGCAATGACAAAAGTTTACCATATGTCAATATTACAAACTAGGAAGGCCAGACTTTTGCAAATTCTGGTACTTACGAAGTGGCCCGAGGCTTGGTCCGGCGAGGTTGTTCCGGACTGCTGTCGACATCCCATACAGAGTTATCCGCGAGGGAGCATTTAACCCTTTTAGGCGCTTCCGCCTCCGGGCTTGTGGGGGCCGCTCTCTTCTTCCTCCCTGCTTCACGTGGGGAGCCTTTTTCTTCTTCCTCTTCATCGCTGTTATCAGTTGACGAAGAGGAAGTCTCGCTTTCGGATGTCTCGTCCGGAGTGCTTCTCCGGCGAAGGTCCTTCTTGGCCCCTTGGGCCACCCTCTTAGCCGTCTTCTCTAGCACCTTGTAAGGCGGGGGGGACAACATCTTCTCCAATAATGGAAATACCTGGTCCTCGGGTAGCGGAGCCGGACAGTTGATCTTCTCGGCCAACTTAATCCAGGCCTGAAATTGGAGAAAGGAAGCTTAAGTTTTCCCTCAAAATATGCTAGAAGGGGGTACTCCTTGAAAACATTAAAGAAACTGACCGGATTGGGCTGACGCTTTAAGCTAAGCCCGCGATCTTCGGTCGTAGGCGGTGGCATCTCGCCGGCCTTGAAGAGCCCCTTCCAGATTTCTTTGTGCGTTGTGCCGAAGAGCTCCAGTAGCGTCTGGTGCTTGGCCGGCTCGAACTCCCACAAACTATAAGTTCGGCGCTGGCACGGAAGGACCCGATGAACCAGCATAACCTGGACTACGGTGACAAGCTTGATCTTATTCTCTATCATGTTCTGGATGCACATCTGTAGCCCTGTCAGACCGGCCAAGGGACCCCAGGTTAGGCCCCGCTCTTGCCAAGAAGTGAGCCGCATCGGGACTCCAGATCAGAATTCAGGGGGCCGCCACCCAGTTGGCGTCGCGCGGCTCGGTGATATAAAACCACCCTGATTTCCACCCCTTCACCGTCTCCACGAACGAGCCTTCGGGCCAGGTGACGTTGGGCATCTTGCCTACCATGGCGCCTCCGCACTCTGCTTGTTGACCGCGCACTGCCTTCGGCCTCACATTGAAGGTCTTCAGAGATAGACCGAAGTGAGGCGGGATGCGGAGAAAAGCCTCACAAACGACGATAAACGCCGAAATATTGAGGATGAAGTTGGGGGCTAGGTCGTGAAAATCCAGCCCGTAGTAAAACATCAACCCACGGACGAATGGGTGAAGAGGGAACCCAAGCGCGCGGACGAAGTGCGTAAGAAACACAACCCTCTCGTGGGGTTCGGGAGTAGGGACGATCTGTCCCTTAGCCGGGAGTCAATGGGCGATCTCTTTGGCCAGATATCCGGCCTCCCGGAGCTCCTTCATATCCTTCTTCTTGACAGAAGAGGCCATCCACTTACCCCCAGCTCCGGATCCGGACATCCTCGAAGTACTTTCTCGAGTGAGGGAAAAACTGAAGTGTGGCACCCCGGCTCAGAGCGACTGGTTTACCATGCAATGCCAGCCCAGAGACCATGTCTTCTGCCAACACACAACATCTTGGTACAGAAAACAACCGCTTTATTGATGCTAGCGGAACAGAGTTTATATTACAACAGCTGTCGAGGCCAAGCGGCACAACCGGTGCGGCTGAACAATATGTACATTATTTAGTGAACATAAAGGGGCCTCGATCAGAACAACTACGTGGCAGCGGAATAACGTCGTAGCGGAAGCTCCATATCACAGGGACACCGATGTGGACACGATCTAGACTCGAGCAGCGCTCCTCTCCAACGAGACTTTCCTGAAATCTGGCATGACACGCCAGGTCAGTACATTGAATGTACTTGCAAGCTCACAACAGGCATAATCATAATGGCAAACAATATCATGATACTTAACCAATTAATAATAATGCAACACTATATGTCAAACATGTTGTGATCATGCTCGAACGTCCCTCGGCACAACTTACGAACCGTGATCATTCTCGGATCACAAACAAGCCACCATCGTGTTCTTGCCAAGAGTAACTCGTGATCCTTACGGCGATCACAACCACAACCAAAATTTGGTCCCGAACATCTCGATGGCCTTTCTGCCATCCTCAACAATGCAAAGTTCATAACTTAGTGTGCAGATTTTATTTAATGTTGACTCATGGTGGGACCTACTACGAGGTGTCCGTAACCGTGGAATCGGCTATCGATAGATTATACACTCTGCAGAGGTAGCACACTGTACCCACACCACAGAACCCATGGCCTCGCACTCCCATTCGGGTGGACCAACGGCATTCCGACGAAACCCTTCCATTGCCATGACACTCTCTCGGCCACTCCGACCCAATCCCCAACGGGCATGTCCTGGGTGGCCCCGTGTCTACCAAAGACACACCGACCACCGTCGTGGCCAAAACAATCCCACTCGGGGACCCGGTACCATAATCTCAACAACGGGTACACAAGGTTATGCCTGCTTAGCGGGCTAGGGTAAGCACGACATAACCTTCCCTTGTTGGAGGCACCGACCAGAGGCAATGTCAATGGACCGAATCAAGGCCTTCCCACAAAGGCAAATGTGGTTGCACTGGGAAAAATTCGATTCATCGGCACCAGGACCCAACCAACGATATATTCAAGTTAAGTTATATTCAGGTTCAACTTAAAATGAAAATGAACGGTGTCATAGCATGCCATGAAATGCAAAACTACACATGCATCACTTAATAACGAAAATGATCGATGTCATCCATATTCACACTAAGCATAAACCTCAACAACTCATATTACTTTGCTCCTCAGGGTAACTCTCATTTTAACCAAAATATTTTACATCAAGTTTAATTATCTTCTCATGCCAAAAAATAACTCCGATTAATTTCTCACAAGCATAGCAAAGATTATACCACAAACAAATCCTAATTTCTTTACCAACCAAGTTAAGTTCAAACATTCTGTAAGTCAAATAAAATGACTAAACAAGTACTTCACAGAATATTTTCTAGCCAATATTAACATTTTATTTATGTAAGAAAATAAATTTAAGCAATTACTATCATGCATAACAAAATTATTTTTATCATCACCACCAATAGACCTTAGCTTTACTTCACCAACTAAACTAGTTTCAACATATTGTAAATCAAGAATAATAACTAACACTTAACAGAATATAAATAACACAATAGTTATTTAAATGCATGGATTAATCATTTCATTCAAGTAAGAAAATCATAAATATTGAAATGACACCATGAAAATGTTGATGTGGCTTGCCTTAGTGCAGATGAGGTTCACAAGCCTTCTGGTGATCCTCAAGACAAGCCTCACCCTCTGAAAATAATTTTAAACACAAACAAAAAATATCAAGAACTCTTCTGAAAATCACCAAAAATTCTAAACAGCTCAGAAAAATCTCATCCTTGGTGAGCTGTTAGATTTCTTTGCAAAGAACAAAATGCAAAAAGAATCAATTCATTTGGACTTATGGTTGAAGAGTTATGGCTGTTTGAAGTGTTCTATAAATTCAAATGAATTTGAATAAAAATAAACAGACTGGGGGTGACGTCGAAGGCGTAAAGCCCAGGGGCGCCACCACTCGTATCGCTTCGCGCACGTACAGAGTGGCTGACTAGCGGGCCCCGCTAGTCAGGTGAGGAGGAGGGGGAGAAGGAAACAGAGGGAGTCGCAGCTCCATCGGAGCTCTCGCCGGCAACGAGGGCTCCTTGGCCAAAACGAGAGGGAGGGATGGCAAGAGGGGGTTGAGGCGCACATGCCCGTACCCGTAACGTAGCTAGGGGCGGTCGAACGGCATCAGAATCAACCTCGCAAGCGGAGGCAGAACATGGTGGTCACCGGAGATGAAGAAGACGGCGAGCAGAGGCAACTCCAGGGGCTCCAGAGCGGCGGGATGGCTTCACCGGAGAGGGGCGGAGGCCCTGGAAGGATCGCCCTGGCCTGGGAGGGGCTGGAGCTACCGCGGTGACCAGAGGGGATCGCCGGCAAGCTCGAGCTCGAGGACGGCGGCCCGCGGCCTGCCCGGCCGGGCTACGGCTTCCTACTCGCTTGTGGGGTGTGTGGGAGTGCTGGATGGTGCTCGAGGAGGCTGGGGGCGGCTCTATTTATAGGCGAGCGGCGAGGGGGTTTCGGGCTCCGCCGGTGGACACCTGTCCATGGCGCCTGGTGACGAGCGGCGTGAGTGACAGGGGGAGAAGGCGACGCAACTCATGCGGCAACTATGGGCGGACGCAGACGAGCACAGGAACGAGGGGAAGGCGACGAGCACAATGCGTACCGCACTGTTGGGTTGCCGGGCCGTGCCCGTGCTCGCTGCGGTGAGCTCCGGCGTCGGCGAGCGCCAGGGAGGAGTTAATGACGTTGAGACGATGATGGTGGCGAGGTTTGGCACGCTTAGGCAGACGGGGAAGCGAGCACGCCAGCAACAGAGGCTCGGGTGCGTCGCTGAGCGCGTCGGCCGCATGCCAGCACGCCTGGACGAACGCGGCCACCGCGTGAACTATGACCTCATGCCGACCTAAGCCCAAACTTCATGTCTGGCATGTTGTTCGTGGTAGTTTTGAATGTTACCACGATTTGGTTTGGATCCAGGTGCAGTAGGAAAAAAATTTACATGCCAGGTAAGTTTCTGGTCAGTAACTTTGAGCAGTTACTGTGGTCAAACGGCTGGGAGTTGGAGGTTGTGCTTTGGAGGTTAGCCATGAGTTACTAAGGTCAAAATGCACAAGAAAACCCAGGCACAATGGAGCAAGTAAAATGGTAGTTGGTGTAGAAACCACCATTTCTGTCCAGAACAGAAAATATTTTCTGTAGCAAAAATATTCCAAAAAGTGATGAAATATTTTTGCTCGGGAAGGTGCCCTAGGGTTCAAAGAATATTTTTGAATTTTCTCAGATTTTTCTGGGCCATAAAAATTGGGGTTGCTTTGGAGCATACTGATTTGGCTAGGGTTTTTGAGAGAAAAATGAATATTTTTCATTTAAGAAAAATATTCCAAAGATTATTTTGGGGTGGATCAGAAGGGGAATGAGGATTAGGGAGGGAAATGAAGCACTTGGGTGAAAGCCAAGGGTACCCAAGTGTTTAAGTCCATATGAAAAGATTCAAAAACTCCAAATTTCAAAATGACTTCAAATGAAAATCAAGCAAATGAAAGAGGGCAAAAACCAGGCTGTCACAAACCTCCCCCACTTAGAATGAATCTCGTCCTCGAGATTCGGTTGCTTGGGAAAACAACTCTGGATAATGTGACTATAGAAATTCTTCCCGCTCCAAAGTTGATTTTCACTCTGTGTGATGCTCCCACTGAACTTTGTAAAATTTCCTTACTTTACTGCGAGTGACCCTTTCCATCTGATCCAAAATTCTAAATGGTCTTTCTTCATAATTTAAATCATTTGCCAACTCTACCTCAGCCATAGCTGCCCTTTTCTCAGGCGGGGATATGCATCGTCTCAATTGTGAAACATGAAACAAGTTGTGCACGTCTGACAATTTAGCGGGTAGTTCCAATTGATATGCAACGGTACCCACTCGAGACATAACCAGGAATGGACCGATAAATATGGGGGCCAACTTTCCACGAGTCTGAAATCTCTTGACTCCTTTCATAGGAGTGACTTGGAGGTATACGTGTTCTCCGGGTTCAAAACTGATCTGTCGGTGCTTTGCATCATAATAACTCTTCTGTCGAGATTTGGCCAATTGCAATCTGTCTCTGATTTCCTTAACTTGTTTCTCAGCTTCCATCATGAGATCTGTTCCGAAGATGCGGCTATCTCTAGTTTGAGACCAATTTAAATGAGTGCGGCACTTACGGCCATACAGAGCTTCATATGGTGACATTTTTAGTCTGGTCTGGAAACTGTTGTTATAGGAAAACTCGGCATATGGCAAGCAGTCTTCCCATTTAGGTCCTTGGGCTAAAGCACAGGCTCGCAACATATCTTCGAGTATTTGATTTACTTGTTCTGTCTGTGCATCCATCTGAGGATGATAAGCAGTACTATATTTCAGTGCTGTCCCCAAGGCTTGATGGAGGCGTGACCAAAAAGCGGAGGTAAACAGGGAACCTCGGTCGGAAGTGATAGTTCGGGGTACTCCATGCAGACTGACTATTCTGGATACATACAGTTGTGCAAGTTGATCTGCTCTGTATCTGGTGCTGATCGGAATGAAGTGAGAAACCTTGGTTAGGGTGTCCACTATGACCCAGATTGCATCATTGCCTCGCTGAGTCTTAGGCAATCCCGTAATGAAATCCATACAAACGTCATCCCACTTCCATTGTGAAACCGGCAACGGTTGGAGGAGTCCGGCTGGCTTCTGATGCTCTGCCTTCACTTTGTTGCATATGTCGCAACAGGCTACAAAATAGGCAATGTCTTTCTTCATTCCATCCCACCAGAATATTTGTCTAAGGTCCTCATACATTTTCGTACCTCCCGGGTGAATGGAATATGAGGACTCGTGTGCTTCTGGCAGGATTTTCTTCCTTAAGTCTGGTTGATTGGGTACACAAATCCGTCCACGGAATCGGAGGATACCGAATTTGTCCTTGGAGAAATCTGGGGTCTGCTCTGCCATCTGGCCATTGGCACGTCTTTGCAGCTCGGCGTCAGCTAGCTGGGCCTTGCGGATTTCTGCCTCAAGTGTGGGGGCAACTTCCAAAATATTTGCGAGGCCAGCATCCACTATGACCAGGTTGAGCTGAGCGATCTCCTCTTGGAGTTCGGGTGGCAAGGATCTCAATATGACATTTAAGCTGACGGGCTTTCGACTGAGTGCATCGGCAACTACGTTGGCCTTGCCCGGGTGGTAATTTATTCCAAGGTCATAATCCTTTACCAACTCTAGCCATCTTCGCTGTCGGAGGTTTAAATCTGGCTGAGTGAAGATGTATTTGAGACTTTTGTGGTCGGTAAAAAATTGGCACATTTTTCCAATGAGGTAGTGTCTCCAAATTTTTAGCGCATGAACCACCGCAGCCAATTCCAAATCATGAGTGGGATAATTTCCCTCGTGGGGTCATAGCTGTCGCGATGCATATGCTAGTACCTTGCTGTCTTGCATAAGTACGCAACCAATGCCTTGCCTAGAGGCGTCACAATACACATCAAAACTGCGATAAATGTCTGGAAGAGTCAATACGGGTGCGGTTGTCACCCGTATCTTTAGCTCATTAAAACTTTTCTCACAGTCCTCTGTCCATTCAAACTTCTTATCCTTTTTGAGTAGCTCTGTCATGGGTTTAGCAATCTTGGAAAACCCTTCAATGAAACGACGGTAGTATCCAGCTAATTCGAGAAAACTCCAGATCTGTGTCACAGTCGTGGGCGGCACCCAATCGAGCACATCCTTTACTTTGCTCGGGTCCACGGCTATACCTTCAGCGGATAGTACATGTCCGAGAAACCCAACTTGCTTGAGCCAAAATTCGCATTTACTGAATTTGGCGTATAGCTGATGGTCGGGGAGTCGTTGTAGCACTGCTCGGAGGTGATCCTTGTGCTCTTCTTCACCCTTGGAGTAAATGAGGATGTCATTGATGAAGACTACCACGAATTTGTTGAGGAAGTCCATGAATACTTTGTTCATCATATGCATGAAGAAAGCAGGGGCATTGGTGAGACCAAAGGACATCATGGTATATTCATAAAGACCGTACCGAGTAGTGAATACGGTCTTAGGAATATCCTCCTTTTTAATCTTGAGCTGATGATATCCGGTCCGTAAATCGATCTTAGAGAATACTTTAGCCCCACTGAGCTGATCAAACAGATCATCAATCCTTGGCAGTGGATATTTAGTTTTGATGGTGACCTCATTCAGCTGGAGGTAATCTACGCACATGCGGAGACTGCCATCCTTTTTGTCCATGAAAATAGCAGGTGATCCCCATGGTGAAGAGCTAGGACGAATATATCCTTTCTGGAGCAATTCATCAAGTTGTTTCTTTAGCTCCACTAATTCTGATGAGGGCATCCGGTAGTACTTCTTGTATAACGGTGCAGTTCCGGGCACAAGATCTATTGCAAATTCCAGTTCTCGGTCTGGTGGCATGCCTGGCAGTTCTTCTGGAAATACATCAGGGTACTCGCTGACCACAGGAATAAATTCCAATTCAGCCACAGCGGTGCAAACCAATTCTTGCTTGGGTATATTCTTGCGAACATAGAATTTGGTAGTCTGCCCATTCAGACTGGTCAAAGTGACTTCTCGGGTTGCGCAGTTTATGCAAACTTGATATTTGGTCAACCAATTCATACCCAATATAATATCCAACTTTTCAGACTCAATGATTACATCAGAGAGGTTGGAAAGTAGACTCCTTTGATATTGATTTCCAGATCACGGCAGACCAGATTGCTCTTGATTATAGATCCCGGGGTTTGTACCAGCATATTTTTGCCCGAAAGCGTGCAAGGAAAGTTGTTTTGGGCAGCAAAACTCCGAGAAATAAAAGAATGGGAAGCCCCAGAGTCAAATAAAATTACGGCAGGTATGTCATTAACAGAAAACATACCAATGACGACTTTTGGCTTCTCTTAGGCTTCATCGGCGGAGATATGATGCACGTGCCCAGTGAAGTTTTGCTGGGTTGGCCATGACTCCATAAAGTTGACTTGTGGCCTGATTAGGCCATTCGCCTTGTTGTTCTTGGGGCACTGTCTAGCATAATGTCCATTCTGCCCACAATTGAAGCAAGAATTATTGCGCTGACGCTCTTCATGTATTGGGTTGGTCATGCCATTCTTGACTTGAGTGGTGGTCTTGTTAACATTCGACTGCCAATTTGGCTTGTATTCCACCTGAGTCTGCTGCCAGGTACGAGCCTTTTGCACAAGTTGCCCATCCTTCTTTGGCTCAAACTTATGCTTGTTGTCGTTGCTAACAGGATGATTATTTGCTATAAGCTTGTGCTCCCGTTCAGCAATGAAAGCCTTGTTCACCAGAGTTTGGAAATCTGGGAAATCAAGCATACTGAGAGTACACCGGAGTTGCGGATTTAGGCCTCCAAGAAATCTGTCAATCTTCCTTTCTTCGGTGGCCACGTCATAAAGAGAGTAACGGGGCAGATGATTGAATTTTTGCAAATATTCACCCACAGACAGATTTCCTTGGACGAGTGCGAGAAAATCTCGCTGCTTGGTCTTCATAACTCCAGTAGGGATATGATATTTTCAGAACTGGTCCTTAAACTTTTCCCAGGTGATTTCCTCATCAACCGGCCACATGGCTTTTGTATTTTCCCACCATATGGCAGCTGCGCCTTCAAGGTAATGAGTTCCAAATGGAACTTTATCATTTTCTTCAGTACGAGCAATCTCAAGCTTTTTCTCAATGGTGCGCAACCAATCGTCTGCATCCAATGGGTCAACAATCTGACTGAAACTGGGTGGCTTGGTCCTTTGAAAATCTGACAGCTTTGAGTGATGACCGTTCTAATTTCCATTCTGTCCAACCATAGCTTGCACACTTCTTAATATTTCAATCAGATCATTGTTCCTTCTTTCCTCAAACATAAGTAGAATTTGCTCGGTGGAGGGCTGATTTGGCGGTGGAGGTGGTGGCGGAACGTACGGCTCGAGAGAATGTCATGCCTGTCGTGCGGAACGACGAACAGGAGTTCCCTCACGAACGTTGCTACTGCTGCCTCCCCGCGTCATCCTATTGTGGATTTTTCCCAAGACAATGCAATCAAGATGAGAAACATCCAAGAATAAATTGGGGAAAAGCCAGCAACAAATCCCGGAAGAAAACAAAAGATCGAAGAAAATACGGCGAATAAAGTCCCAACATAATTATACATAGACTCATACATGAAAGATAAACAACATGCAAGGTTCAGCTACTCTCACACATGCAACGAAACATCATGACTTGTACGACTACATCAATACATCATCCGGACGACTTCGAATACTCAAAGATACTACTGCTCTGCTGGTGCTGCGGTGTCCTCCCCTGAAGCGGTCTCGGATCCCGAACTGACGTGGTTAACGGAAACCTCTGGGTTGAAGGTAACACGACGACGTTGCCTCGAGGGCTCTCCCTCAGTGGCAGGGCTAGGATAAAGCATCGGGGCTACAGGAGTAGTGAGAAGTGAAACCCACTCGGCAGGAGTGCTGAGAGGGTTCACGGCCGAGACGCCCGTGCTACTCGGAGGAGTAACCGTTGAAATGGGGGAACTAGAAGTGGCTGGAATATAAGGGGTAAATCCCAGAGAAGATGGAGTAGTGGCAGATCTAGTAGTGACTAAAGCAGCGACTAAAGCAGTATGGGCACGAGTCAGCTCTCGGGCCAGCTCGTGGATCATAAGATAGCTAGCAGTGACATAACGAGCAAGGTGGCTAGCAACACTATCAGACTCCGGATCAATGATAGGGAAACGGACACGACCATTGTCATGCAGAGAAGGGTAGTAATAGAAACCTGGGGGGTTCTGCATTCGGACCTCGTTGTAGCGAAGCTCGACAAGGACCTCGAATGCAGCAAACTGGACAGCCTTAGAAGCGGTGGAGGCATAACCGCTCCGAGAAGTACGAGTGTAATAGCTGGAATCGGAACTAGTGCGCAGAGTGACCACTGCGTGATACTCATATACTGAATCAGCTAGATGTTCCCGGTACACACGATAGACTGGGTCGTCTCCGAGAGGGTATAGCCGACGCCACACATTGCGAAGGAGGTGCGGTGACGTGTACGGCATCAGCTGCAACTGGCACGGATACAGCACCAGAGCCATCTACACCCACAACCCTTAGCAGGTTAGCATAAAAAATTATAAACCAAATGCATGCAATGCAACAACCAGCTACAATTGCTACCGGCACTCAACTTAAACTCGTATCTAACATCCAGTTAACACGTCTTAGTCTAGCATGGCCTACAGTCATCGCGGCTCTGATACCAAGCGTTGTGGCACCCCGGCTCAGAGCGACCGGTTTACCATGCATTGCCAGCCTAGAGACCATGTCTTCTGGCAACACACAACATCTTGGTACAGGAAACAACCGCTTTATTGATGCTAGCGGAACATAGTTTATATTACAACAGCTGTCGAGGCCAAGCGGCACACCCGGTGTGGCTGAACAATATGTACATTATTTAGTGAACATAAAGGGGCCTCGATCAGAACAACTACGTGGCTGCGGAATAACGTCGTAGCGTAACCTCCATATCACAGGGACACCGATGTGGACACGATCTAGACTCGAGCAGCGCTCCTCTCCAACGAGACTTTCCTGAAATCTGGCATGACATGCCAGGTCAGTACATTGAATGTACTTGCAAGCTCACAACAGGCATAATCATAATGGCAAACAATATCATGATACTTAACCAATTAATAATAATGCAACACTATATGTCAAACATGCTGTGATCACGCTCGAACGTCCCTCGGGACAACTTACCAACCGTGATCATTCTCGGATCACAAACAAGCCACCATCGTGGTCTTGCCAAGAGTAACTCGTGATCCTTACAGCGATCACAACCACGACCAAAATTTGGTCCCGAACATCTCGATGGCCTTTCTGCCATCCTCAACAATGCAAAGTTCATAACTTAGTGTGCAGATTTTATTTAACATTGACTCATGGTGGGACCTACTACAAGGTGTCTGTAACCGTGGACTCAGCTATCGATAGATTATACACTCTGCAGAGGTAGCACACTGTACCCACACCACGGAACCCTTGGCCTCGCACTCCCATTCGGGTGGACCAACGGCATTCCGACGAAACCCTTCCATTGCCATGACACTCTCCCGGCCACTCCGACCCAATCCCCAACGGGCTAGTCCTGGGTGGCCCCGTGTCTACCAAAGACACACCGACCACCGTCGTGGCCAAAACAATCCCACTCGGGGACCCGGTACCATAATCTCAACAACGGGCACACAAGGTTATGCCTGCTTACCGGGCCAGGGTAAGCACGACATAACCTTCCCTAGTTGGAGGCACCGACCAGAGGCAATGTCAGTGGACCGAATCAAGGCCTTCCCACAAAGGCAAATGTGGTTGCACTGGGGAAAAGTCGATTCAGCGGCACCATGACCCAGTCAACGATATATTCAAGTTAAGTTATATTCAGGTTCAACTGAAAATGAAAATGAGCGGTTTCATAGCATGCCATGAAATGCAAAACTACACATGCATCACTTAATAACGAAAATGATCGATGTAATCCATATTCACACTAAGCATAAACCTCAACAACTCATATTACTTTGCTGGTCAGGGTAACTCTCATTTTAACCAAAATATTTTACAGCAAGTTTAATTATCTTTTCATGCCAAAAAAATAACTCTGATTAATTTCTCACAAGCATAGCAAAGATTATACCACAAACAAATCCTAATTTCTTTACCAACCAAGTTAAGTTCAAACATTCTGTAAGTCAAATAAAATGACTAAACAAGAACTTAACAGAATATTTTCTAGCCAATTTTTACCATTTTATTTATGTAAGAAAATAACTTTAAGCAATTACTGTCATGCATAACAAAATTATTTTTATCATCACCACAAATAGACCTTAGCTTTACTTCACCAACTAAGCTAGTTTCAACATACTGTAAATCAAGAATAATAACTAACAAACACTGAAGAGAATATAAATAACACAATAGTTATTTAAATGCATGGATTAATCATTTCATTCAAGTAAGAAAATCATAAATATTGAAATGACACCATGAAAATGTTGTTGTGGCTTGCCTTAGTGCAGATGAGGTTCACAAGCCTTCTCGTGATCCTCAAGACAAGCCTCACCCTCTGAAAATTATTTTAAACACAAACAGAAAATATCAAGAACTCTTCTAAAAATCACCAGAAATTCTAAACAGCTCAGAAAAATCTCATCTTTGGTGAGCTATTAGATTTCTTTGCAAAGAACAAAATGCAAAAAGAATCAATTCATTTGGACTTGGTTGAAGAGTTATGGATGTTTGAAGTGTTCTGTAAATTCAAATGAATTTGAATAAAAATAAACAGACTGGGGGGTGACGTCGAAGGCGTAAAGCCCAGGGGCGCCACCACTTGTACCACTTCACGCGCGTACAGAGTGGCTGACTAGCGGGCCCCGCTAGTCAGGTGAGGAGGAGGGGGAGAAGGAAACAGAGAGACTCGCAGCTCCGCCGGAGCTCTCGCCGGCGACGAGGGCTCCTTGGCCAAAACGAGAGGGAGGGATGGCAAGAGGGGGTTGAGGCGCACCTGCCCGTACCCGTAGCATAGCTAGGGTGGTCGGACAGCGTCGGAATCAACCTCGCAAGCGGAGGCAGAACACGGTGGTCGCCGGAGATGAAGAAGACAGCGAGCAGAGGCAACTCCAGGGGCTCCAGAGGGGCGGGATGGCTTCACCGGAGAGGGGCGGAGGCCCTGGAAGGATCGCCCTGGCCTGGGAGGAGCTGGAGCTACCGCGGGGACCAGAGGCGATCGCCGGCGAGCTCGAGCTCGAGGACGGCGGCCCGCGGCCTGCCCGGCCGGGCTACGGCTTCCTACAAACTATAAGTTCGGCGCTGGCACGGAAGGACCCGACAAACCAGCATAACCTGGACTACGGTGACAAGCTTGATCTTATTCTCTATCATGTTCTAGATGCACGTCTGGAGCCCTGTAAGACCGGCCAAGGGACCCCAGGTTAGGCCCCGCTCTTGCCAAGAAGTGAGCCGCATCGGGACTCCAGATCAGAATTCGGGGGCCGCCACCCAGTTGGCGTCGCGCGGCTCGGTGATATAAAACCACCCTGATTGCCACCCCTTCACCGTCTCCACGAACGAGCCTTCGGGCCAGGTGACGTTGGGCATCTTGCCTACCATGGCGCCTCCGCACTCTGCTTGTTGACCGCGCACTGCCTTCGGCCTCACATTGAAGGTCTTCAGCGACAGGCCGAAGTGAGGCGGGATGCAGAGAAAAGCCTCACAAACGACGATAAACGCCGAAATATTGAGGATGAAGTTGGGGGCTAGCTCGTGAAAATCCAGCCCGTAGTAAAACATCAACCCACAGACGAATGGGTGAAGAGGGAACCCAAGCGCGTGGACGAAGTGCGTAAGAAACACAACCCTCTCGTGGGGTTCGGGAGTAGGGACGATCTGTCCCTTGGCCGGGAGTCGATGGGCGATCTCTTTGGCCAGATATCCGGCCTCCCGGAGCTCCTTCATATCCTTCTTCTTGACAGAAGAGGCCATCCACTTACCCCCAGCTCCGGATCCGGACATCCTCGAAGTACTTTCTCGAGTGAGGGAAAAACTGAAGTGTGGCACCCCGGCTCAGAGCGACTGGTTTACCATGCATTGCCAGCCCAGAGACCATGTCTTCTGCCAACACACAACATCTTGGTACAGAAAACAACCGCTTTATTGATGCTAGCAGAACAGAGTTTATATTACAACAGCTGTCGAGGCCAAGCGGCACAACCGGTGCGGCTGAACAATATATACATTATTTAGTGAACATAAAGGGGCCTCGATCAGAACAACTACGTGGCAGCGGAATAACGTCGTAGCAGAAGCTCCATATCACAGGGACACCGATGTGGACACGATCTAGACTCGAGCAGCGCTCCTCTCCAACGAGACTTTCCTGAAATCTGGCATGACACGCCAGGTCAGTACATTGAATGTACTTGCAAGCTCACAACAGGCATAATCATAATGGCAAACAATATCATGATACTTAACCAATTAATAATAATGCAACACTATATGTCAAACATGTTGTGATCATGCTCGAACGTCCCTCGGCACAACTTACCAACCGTGATCATTCTCGAATCACAAACAAGCCACCATCGTGTTCTTGCCAAGAGTAACTCGTGATCCTTACGGCGATCACAACCACAACCAAAATTTGGTCCCGAACATCTCGATGGCCTTTCTGCCATCCTCAACAATGCAAAGTTCATAACTTAGTGTGCAGATTTTATTTAATGTTGACTCATGGTGGGACGTACTACGAGGTGTCCGTAACCGTGGACTCGGCTATCGATAGATTATACACTCTGCAGAGGTAGCACACTGTACCCACACCACAGAACCCATGGCCTCGCACTCCCATTCGGGTGGACCAACGGCATTCCGACGAAACCCTTCCATTGCCATGACACTCTCTCGGCCACTCCGACCCAATCCCCAACGGGCTAGTCCTGGGTGTCCCCGTGTCTACCAAAGACACACCGACCACCGTCGTGGCCAAAACAATCCCACTCGGGGACCCGGTACCATAATCTCAACAACGGGTACACAAGGTTATGCCTGCTTACCGGGCTAGGGTAAGCACGACATAACCTTCCCTAGTTGGAGGCACCGACGAGAGGCAATGTCAATGGACCGAATCAAGGCCTTCCCACAAAGGCAAATGTGGTTGCACTGGGAAAAATTCGATTCATCGGCACCAGGACCCAACCAACGATATATTCAAGTTAAGTTATATTCAGGTTCAACTTAAAATGAAAATGACCGGTGTCATAGCATGCCATGAAATGCAAAACTACACATGCATCACTTAATAACGAAAATGATCGATGTCATCCATATTCACACTAAGCATAAACCTCAACAACTCATATTACTTTGCTCCTCAGGGTAACTCTCTTTTTAACCAAAATATTTTACAGCAAGTTTAAATATCTTCTCATGCCAAAAAATAACTCCGATTAATTTCTCACAAGCATAGCAAAGATTATACCACAAACAAATCCTAATTTCTTTACCAACCAAGTTAAGTTCAAACATTCTGTAAGTCAAATAAAATGACTAAACAAGTACTTCACAAAATATTTTCTAGCCAATATTAACATTTTATTTACGTAAGAAAATAACTTTAAGCAATTACTATCATGCATAACAAAATTATTTTTATCATCACCACCAATAGACCTTAGCTTTACTTCACCAACTAAACTAGTTTCAACATATTGTAAATCAAGAATAATAACTAACACTTAACAGAATATAAATAACACAATAGTTATTTAAATGCATGGATTAATCATTTCATTCAAGTAAGAAAATCATAAATATTGAAATGACACCATGAAAATGTTGATGTGGCTTGCCTTAGTGCAGATGAGGTTCACAAGCCTTCTGGTGATCCTCAAGACAAGCCTCACCCTCTGAAAATAATTTTAAACACAAACAGAAAATATCAAGAACTCTTCTGAAAATCACCAAAAATTCTAAACAGCTCAGAAAAATCTCATCCTTGGTGACCTGTTAGATTTCTTTGCAAAGAACAAAATGCAAAAAGAATCAATTCATTTGGACTTATGGTTGAAGAGTTATGGCTGTTTGAAGTGTTCTATAAATTCAAATGAATTTGAATAAAAATAAACAGACTGGGGGTGACGTCGAAGGCGTAAAGCCCAGGGGCGCCACCACTCGTATCGCTTCGCGCGCGTATAGAGTGGCTGACTAGCGGGCCCCGCTAGTCAGGTGAGGAGGAGGGGGAGAAGGAAAAAGAGGGAGTCGCAGCTCCATCGGAGCTCTCGCCGGCGACGAGGGCTCCTTGGCCAAAACGAGAGGGAGGGATGGCAAGAGGGGGTTGAGGCGCACATGCCCGTACCCGTAGCATAGCTAGGGGCAGTCGAACAGCATCGGAATCAACCTCGCAAGCGGAGGCAGAACATGGTGGTCGCCGGAGATGAAGAAGACGGCGAGCAGAGGCAACTCCAGGGGCTCCAGAGCGGCGGGATGGCTTCACCGGAGAGGGGCGGAGGCCCTGGAAGGATCGCCCTGGCCTGGGAGGGGCTGGAGCTACCGCGGTGACCAGAGGGGATCGCCGGCAAGCTCGAGCTCGAGGACGGCGGCCCGCGGCCTGCCCGGCCGGGCTACGGCTTCCTACTCGCTTGTGGGGTGTGTGGGAGTGCTGGATGGTGCTCGAGGAGGCTGGGGGCGGCTCTATTTATAGGCGAGCGGCGAGGGGGTTTCGGGCTCCGCCGGTGGACACCTGTCCATGGCGCCTGGTGACGAGCGGCGTGAGTGACAGGGGGAGAAGGCGACGCAACTCATGCGGCAACTATGGGCGGACGCAGACGAGCACAGGAACGAGGGGAAGGCGACGAGCACAATGCGTACCGCACTGTTGGGTTGCCGGGCCGTGCCCGTGCTCACTTCGGCGAGCTCCGGCGTCGGCGAGCGCCAGGGAGGAGTTAATGACGTTGAGATGATGATGGTGGCGAGGTTTGGCACGCTTAGGCAGGCGGGGAAGCGAGCACGCGAGCAACAGAGGCTCGGGCCCGTCGCACAGCGCGTCGGCTGCATGCCATCACGCCTGGACGAACGTGGTCACCGCGTGAACTATGACCCCATGCCGACCTAAGCCCAAACTTCATGTCTGGCATGTTGTTCGTGGTAGTTTTGAATGTTACCACGATTTGGTTTGGATCCAGGTGCAGTAGGGAAATTTTTACATGCCAGGTAAGTTTCTGGTCAGTAACTTTGCGCAGTTACTGTGGTCAAACGGCTGGGAGTTGGAGGCTGTGCTTTGGAGGTTAGCCATGAGTTACTAAGGTGAAAATGCACAAGAAAACCCAGGCACAATGGAGCAAGTAAAATGGTAGTTGCTATAGAAACCACCATTTCTGTCCAGAACAGAAAATATTTTCTGTAGCAAAAATATTCCAAAAAGTGATGAAATATTTTTGCTCAGGAAGGTGCCCTAGGGTTCAAATAATATTTGTGAATTTTCTCAGATTTTTCTGGGCCATAAAAATTGGGGTTGCTTTGGAGCATACTGATTTGGCTAGGGTTTTTGAGAGAAAAATGAATATTTTTCATTTAAGAAAAATATTCCAAAGATTATTTTGGGGTGGATCAGAAGGGGAATGATGATTAGGGAGGGAAATAAAGCACTTGGGTGAAAGCCAAGGGTACCCCAAGTGTTTAAGTCCATATGAAAAGATTCAAAAACTCCTAATTTCAAAATGACTTCAAATGAAAATCAAGCAAATGAGAGAGGGCAAAAACCAGGCTATCACATGAAGCTTGGGCGCTGGAGCTCAAGGACAGAAGGGCTTAGGAAGAGAAAGGGCGTGGGTGAAAGAAGGGAATCCTTACCCCCTTTTATAGAGGCCGCGAATGTCAAGCGCCTTCCCACTCGCCTTAAACTCGCCTGTTCCCAATGGCCGTGCAAATGGCGCGGTTGGGTTACCCACGCCCGCATTGATGAGAATCCCGCAATAAGGGGACACGATCTCTGCTTCGACAAGACATGCCAATAGCAACCGCGTCTCACAACGTGGGGTGGCAGATGAAAACGGTTCAAGATTATAACCGGACAGGCGTAGCATCATAAAAATTGTCAGCAGATTAGACTCGTGCAAATATTATATTCTCTCTGCGGTTGTGTGTAGAATGCGTTGCAGGTTCGAATACAATCATCTCGTCCGAAGACTATCTTGGAGTTCGGAAGAAGGGGAACCCACCTTGCAATGCCGAAGACAATCTGCGCGGCGGACTCCTCGTCATTGAAGCTAGGTTCAGGGGCTACTGAGGGAGTCCTGGACTAAGGGGTCCTCAGGCGTCCGGCCTGTTACTCATTGGGCCGGACTGATGGGCTATGAAGACACGAAGACCGAAGACCATACCCGTGTCCGAATTGGACTCTACTTGGCGTGGAAGGCAAGCTAGGCGATTGATTATGAAGATTCCCTCTTATGTAACCGACCTCATGTAACCCTAGATCTCTCCGGTGTCTATATAAATCGGAGAGCATAGTCCGGATAGGACTGATTCATTACCATATACTCATAGGCTAGACTTCTAGGGTTTAGCCATTACGATCTCGTGGTAGATCAACTCTTGTAACACTCATATTCATCAAGATCAATCAAGCAGGAAGTAGGGTATTACCTCCATAGAGAGGGCCCGAACCTGGGTAAACATCCTGTCCCCCATCTCCTGTTACCATCGATTCTAGACGCACAGTTCGGGACCCCCTACCCGAGATCCGCCAGTTTTGATACCGACAACGACCCACCACGCCCGGTTCCCGCGCGCGAAGAGAGAAGCTGCCAAGAAATTCCTCGGCCGCAAGAAGCTGCACCTGCGCTCCCCGCGCCGCCTCGCCAAGACCACGCGCTACCTGCGGTGGCACACGTGGGCCTCATCAAGACCAAGCTCCACCTCCGAGACGGGCCCCGGCAACCACGGCCGGCTGCCGCGCCTTCACCCCCGAGCTGCGTAGCGTCGCCTGGCCGGGCAAGTTCAAGCCGGATCTGCCTCCTCGCTACGACGGCACCCTCGACCCCATGGAGTTCCTGCAGCTGTACGAGCTGAGCATCGAAGCGGCCAATAGCGACGAGAAAGTCATGGTGAACTGGTTCCCTATGGCACTCAAGGACGGCGCCCGTTCGTGGCTCCTAAACCTGCCTCAGGGCTCGATCTCCTCCTGGGACGAGATGCGCGACCGCTTTGTCGCCAACTTCCAGGGCACTCGTGACCGCCCGCCGGCCGCGGGTGACTTGCGCCGCATCAAGAAACAACCAGGAGAGACCCTCCAGAAGTACATCCAGCGCTTCAATAACACTCTCCTCAAGATCCCCAAGGTGACGGATGAGGCCATCATCTCCGCGTTCTCCGATGGCGTCCGCGACATCAAGATGAAGGAAGAGCTCGCTATCCACGAGGAGTTGTGCACATCTCAGGAGTTGTTCAACCTAGCGACCAAGTGCGCAAGAGCGGAGGAGGGGCGCCTTTTCCTCCTCGAGCTGCCAGCTGCGGGTGCAGAGGAGAAGAAGGCCAAGGCCAAGGACGTGAAGCGCAAGGAAGCAGTTGTGCTCACAGCGGAGCCGGACACCAAGCGAGGCAGAGATCAGCCCGAGTCATCCAAGAACAACCGACCGTTCTGCGCCTTCCACAACCTGAACACCCACAACACCAGTGACTGTCAAGAGCTCAGAACCATTCGTGAAGGACGTTTCGGTCGGCGCCCCGAGCGCAGCGACCAGGGCTACGGCCAAGGAGGAGGACGTGGGGGCGGACGCTGGGACGACCGTGGCCCGCGCCAGGAGTGGCGCGACAGGCCTCGCGAGGACCGCTGGCAGGATCATCCTCGCGAGGGTGCCTGGAGAGACCAGCCTCGTGAGGACCGACCTCAGGGCAACGCCGGTCTTCCCCCACTGCCGCCACCGCCAGGAAGGAACGATGACCACCATCAAGACGAGGGGGCTGGGGGCTTCCAGAAGCCGCGCGCTATCGCCTGCATCTTGGGCGGAGCCCAAGCCCCAGCCTCGCAGCGTATCTTCAAACAGTTTGCTCGTGAAGTGAACGCAGTCCTCTGCAATCTCGAGGCCACGCGCCCGCTCAGGTGGTCCCAGTGCGCCATCACCTTCAACTCGGCAGTTCAGCTCAAGTGCGCAGCCACCGCTCGCGCCCTCCCGATGCTTTGTTCACCAGTTATCAGCAACGTGCAAGTTACCAATACCCTCATCAACGCCGGCGCGGGGCTTAACGTCCTGTCCGTCGACACGTTCGACAACCTCCAAGTGCCATATGACCAGCTTCAGCCTACCAAGCCTTTCTTAGGAGTGACCGGTGGTTCCACCACACTGATAGGGCAGGTCTGCCTCCCTGTCACCTTCGGAGAAGACAAGAACTACCGCACCGAGCTCATTGACTTCGACGTCGCACACATCCGTCTGCCATACAACGCCATCCTTGCGTATCCAGCCCTGGCCAAGTTCATGGCGGTGACGCACCACGGCAACAACGTCCTCAAGATGCCAGGAAGTGGCGGAATCATCACAGTCTCGTGCGAAGAAAGAGACGCGGTGTGCTCCCTCGAGCGTGCCTTTCAAGCTGCGGTAATCGACGACCCCGATAGCAAAGCCGAGAGCCCTCCTGAGGCTCTCCCCAAGAAGAAGAAGCAGCTGCGCCATGCCGGGCCTCAGGAGGATGGCAACGCAGCTGGAGCCTCGTCAGGATCAGCGCCCGCTCCAGGGGCGCCTCCCTCCATCGCATAGGAAGGCGCGCCCGGCGCCCTCCTCGGGCAGGGCTCGGGGGCTCTCTCCTTGAGGGCCTCAGACCTTGCCCACATCATGAGGGAGGCGCTCGGGCACCACTTGGAGGCGTGCTTCAAGGCACGTTTCCCTTAGGAGAACACAGGGCAAGGAGCGCCCACCGCTCAGTAGTTCATCGCCAAGGCCACTCAAGAACTACAAGATGCAAGGGCCATGCGCGGCGACCGCCGCTCACGAGGCACAGCTCCCCATCCAGGCGAGGATGCGGGGCTGCACGTCTGCGTCGATGTCCCAGGGTTCAACAGGGCCGCCTCTCAGGAGCTTTTCTAGCCTTCGCGCATGGGCCGGTGTGAGGGTCCACCACACAGCTACGTTCGCATGCCTTTTGGCTTGCCGAGCGTGTCGTTCGTCTACCAGCGCAACTTGCAGCACGCCCTGGCGGCTCAGGAGGCCAGGCACCGCGCCGTCCTGGCGGAAATGTAGACGGTCCTCAAAGAACCGCCTGACCCCCAGAGCCTCCCGAGGCTCAGGGCCCCGGTGGCTCGTGAGGAGCTACCCCTTCGCGGCACGCCTTCAGCTGCACCAACTCTCCTTCATCGATAAAACCAGGTGACATTTTCCAAGTTCGTTAGCTGGGAGCGCCCCTCAGGCTGCATTATTCCCAGGCCGCGTGGGTCCGTCCCTGTGGCGTGTATCCTTTTCTTATGTCTTTAGCTTACCTTGCTGGGGGCGCCCCTCAGGCTGCATTATCCCCAAGCCGCTCGGGCCTGACCCAGTGGCATGTATCTCCCTTGCATTTGCTTAAGCCTGCCGCTCTCATGTTTCATTTATCTATGATTATCACCTGCTCGATTGCCACCTGCCACGGGTCCACCCCTCTATCATGCAATTCGCTTGCGCGTTAAAAGGAGGGCTCCTGAGCATCGTGACTCAAGAGCTCTTACTGGCTCTCCAGCCCTGAACCCCTGGCCTTGACCACGGCATCGTGACCTGGCATGCCAGCGGCGGCTAAGCTCGCTCGAGGGCCGGGACCTGAGGACGTAGAGCGCTTGCACCTAACCACCTCGCAGGAACACACAATTATCAAGACCTAAGACCAGGCGCAACCCTCCTTGAGGTAGGGCCTCGTGAGTCCCGCGCTAGCTCACGAGTGCCCAGATACACCTCGCAGCCCTGCCGTGCAAGCCACGTGTCAGGGCGGGGCTGTACACGCCCCGGGGGCTCCGCCCAGAGGGGGCCCCCCTCCCACGCACAAGTGGAAGCACCATGCTCCGCGCTGGCCGTCGACACTGCCGAGGAGCGGCTATGCCCGTGCACAAGCGGAAGCACTATGCTCCGCACTGGTGATAAACAACTAAGGGCGGCTTCATGGTCGTACCAACTTTAGAGAGCCCCGGAGCTTGGCGTCCGGCTTCACCGCAACGCCTCCCCTCGGGAGAGCCGCGCGAGGGGGCTAGACATGGGGGCTGCGCTCGGGCCACGCCCAAGTGTACGCCACCCAACCAGGTCTCCCGAACCTGGTCATCGCACGCCCCTCCCGAGGCCTCGGCGAGGGCAGGTATGGAAATTTTTTGTGCGTCAAGGGGGACTCCTGAGCATCGCGACTCAGGAGCCTAACTGGTCACGTAGACCCTCACTCCTTGGTCCGTCCTGGTCTCCGGTCGGCCCAACGGCGGTTGAGGTATGCGCGGGGCCGAGCTCTGCCGACGTAGAACATTAATCTATCCTCGCGTACCCTTCCTGTAAGTTGTTTGCGCGTCAAGGGGGACTCCTGAGTATCGCGACTCAGGAGCCTAACTGGTCACATAGCCCCTCACTCCTTGGTCCGTCCTGGTCTCCGGTCGGCCCAACGGCGGTTGAGATATGTGCGGGGCCGGGCTCTGCCGACGCAGAACACAAAGCGGATAGGAAGAAAATCGCAAAATCTCGAAGCAAGTATTACAAAACATGTTTTCCTCACAATATCAGATGAAGTTTGACCCCTCCACGAGGCCTGATGCATATTGCAGGAACGAAACAGGAGAGTAGCCGCAGGTCATCCCTGGACACCGCCATCACCTGCAGAAGGTGCTCCTCCTTGGGTAACGTCGTCTTCACCTGCACTACCAGCCGCAGGATCGGCGGCATCGCCGGACAAGGGTGCGGAGGCAAAGCTGCGGAACTTCTTCAGCAGGGCCTCCACCTGACCTTGCACAGCTGCGGCAGCGGCTGCGCAGCGATCATCAGCCACAGGCTCCAGCAGCTCGTCAAGACAAGCGTTGGGGTCGCGGAGGTGCAGATGGCTGAAGACGCGAGTCAATGCGGCTGAAGACAGGACGAGAGCTTCTGCCTCTGCCATGGGACCGATACCATCCACGACTTCGTCGAGCGCCTTCACCAAGAGGGGAAGCAGCAGGGCGGGGCCGTCCTCATCGGTGGTCAGCGGCCTCTCCAAGCCGTGCTCGTAGAGCGTCTTCAGTGCCACGCGAGACGTCTCCCCGATATCGGCAAAGGCCACGCGGTCTTCGGCCAGGACCCACGCCTTGGCATCAAGATCGGCCTCCCTCTCCTTCACCTTCCGCTCCAGCTCTTCCAGCCGGCTACGCTCCGCGGCCTGCGTCTTCCCCAACTCCCCCAGCTCAGCGTCACGGTTCTTGACGGCGTCCACCCGGGCCTTCATCTCCTCCTCCTTCACCAAGCGGCCGCGTGTGTCGGATGTGGGGTTCCGGCAAAACCCTTAAGGTTCGAACCCTGGGGTGCGCGCGAAGTTCTTTCCCCCTACCGATCCACGCCCTAGCTTGCTAAGATCTCGCGGACGAACTCACAACACAGAAAGACACGGGATTTATACTAGTTTGGGCCACCATTGTGGAGTAATACCCTACTCCAGTGTGGTGGTGGTGGATTGCCTCTCAGGATGATGAGGAACAATACAAGGGGAAGAACAGCCTCCTGAGGTTGAGGTGTTCTTGTGCTCTGCGGACTTGTGTGGGTGAGATGGCTCTGAATGAGTCATCCCATACGGTGGTGGCTAGTTCTACTTATATAGGCCCTGGTCCTCTCCCCAAATATTGAGCGGGAAGGGAGCCAGCAACGGCGGGCGAATTTGAAAGGGGACAGCTAGTACATGCTATCCTGACAAAAGTGGTCTTCGCCTGCAAAAGGCTCTGGTGGTGACGCCGTTTTGGGCTCCATGGTGACCTTCGTCTTGCCGTCCTGCTGGTCTTGGTTTTGTTGCACCGATATGGAAACCATTGTCTGATGCCTCGGTACTCCGCGCCTGCGCCTGCCTCCTTAGCACCAAAGAGGAAACAAGAACGCTGCACGCGCTGGCGCCCGCCTGGCTCCCGCCTGGTCTTGATCATCATGGCTCACGTCACGAGAGCCTCACGCGGTTTGCCCCGCCTTGATATCTCCTCTCCTCGCGAGGCAGCCTGGTGAGGCCGCTCTGGAGGAGGTCTTGCGTTGTCCGCCTCGTGAGGCTTGGCCCCTCGCGAAGGTCTTGAATGCCTTGTCGATTGGGCCGTACGGCCTGCTAGCATAGCCACGCCGTGGGCCGCAGGCAGGCAAGTCTGGGGACCCCCGTTCCTAGAACGCCGACAGTAGCCCCCGGGCCCAAGGCGCGCTCGGGCTTGGATTCGAGGCGAAGCCAAGGGTCAAGTACGGAGCGTCGCGGGCCCCAAAAGCCTGCGGCCTCGGTTGACGCATGGCGGTTGATTGGACGTGGGCGTCTCCGCTTCCCCATGCTGCCTCGGCAACTGCTCGACTTGACAAGTCCCTACGACATGCAAGGAAAACCATCATTACCTATGATCGTGGGAGGCGCCGGTTGGCCTTCTTTTGCTATAAATGGGGAGGGGGGCGGAGCCCCCGTCGCCCATCTCTTCATTGCTTCACTCACTTCTTCCTCCTCACTCCACCACTAGCAGCAATGGCGTCGTCGAAGAGGTTCTCCGCCATGGAGAAAGGCAAGGCCCCTCGGGAGGGACCCGGCTCCCCGGCGCCCAAGCGAGGACGCGGCCGTCCCCGCAAGCATGCCACGACCCCCGCCGTGGCCCCCGGCCACAGTGCGCGGCAGGTGTCGCTCGGGTCGCGGCAGTCCTTTCAACGAAAGGAGACGCGCCGTGGTCACGCGGCCTCCCCGACCGTGGTTCCATGCGTCAGAGGTGCTGCCGGAGTTTGTTGTGTGGTCCGAGGATCCGGCCGGCAGCTGGCTCCAGCTCCCCCGCTTCTTTGCCGACGAGCTGTCGACCTCCGGCCCAGGCGGGCTCTGGCTGCAGGCAGACGGTTGCTGCAGGCAGGCTTCTTGGGTCGCGATCGAGGTCTCCGTCGCGGGCAACATAGCTCTGGCCCGCGGTTGGCAGACATTCGCCCGCGCGCGCAGCCTGGGCAGGCAGTGCACCCTCTGAAGGAAATATGCCCTAGAGGCAATAATAAAGTATTATATATTTCCTTATATCATGATAAATGTTTATTATTCATGCTAGAATTGTATTAACCGGAAACATAATACATGTGTGAATACATAGACAAACAGAGTGTCTCTAGTATGCCTCTACTTGACTAGCTCGTTAATCAAAGATGGTTATGTTTCCTAGCCATAGACATGAGTTGTCATTTGATTAACGGGATCACCTCATTAGGAGAATGACTTGACCCATTCCGTTAGCTTAGCACCCGATCGTTTAGTATGTTGCTATTGCTTTCTTCATGACTTATACATGTTCCTATGACTATGAGATTATGCAACTCCCGTTTACCGGAGGAACACTTTGTGTGCTACCAAACGTCACAACGTAAATGGGTGATTATAAAGGTGCTCTACAGGTGTTTCCAAAGGTACTAGTTGGGTTGGCGTATTTCGAGATTAGGATTTGTCACTCCGATTGTCGGAGAGGTATCTATGGGCCCACTCGGTAATGCACATCACTATAAGCCTTGCAAGCATTGTGACTAATGAGTTAGTTACGGGATGATGTATTACGGAATGAGTAAAGAGACTTGCCGATAACGAGATTGAACTAGGTACCGAGATACCGACGATCGAATCTCGAGCAAGTAACATACCGATGACAAAGGGAACAACGTATGTTGTTATGCGGTTTGACGATAAAGATCTTCGTAGAATATGTGGGAGCCAATACGAGCATCTAGGTTCCGCTATTGGTTATTGACCGGAGAGGTGTCTCGGTCATGTCTACATAGTTCTTGAACCCGTAGGGTCCGCACGCTTAACGTTACGATGACAGTTATATTATGAGTTTATGTTTTGATGTACCGAAGGTTGTTCGGAGTCCCGGATGTGATCACGGACATGACGAGGAGTCTCGAAATGGTCGAGACATAAAGATTGATATATTGGACGACTATATTCGGACACCGGAAGTGTTCCGGAGAAGTTTCGGATAAAACCGGAGTGCCGGAGGGGTTACCGGAACCCCCCGGGGAAGTATTGGGCCTTAGTGGGCCTTGAGGGGAGAGAGAGAGGGCAGCAGCCAGGAGGTGGCGCCCCCCCCATGAGGAGTCCTGTTAGGACTAGGAGAGGGGGCCGCAGCCCCTCTTTTCCTCTCCCTCTCCCTCTCTTTCCTTCCCCCCTCTCTTCCTAGTTGGACTAGGAAAGGGGAGTCCTACTCCTACTAGGAGGAGGACTCCCCCCCCTCTCCTTGGCGCGCCTAGGGCAGCCGGCCTCCCCCTTGCTCCTTTATATACGGGGGCAGGGGGGCACCTCTATACACACTTGATATACGATATTTTAGCCGTGTGCGGTGCCCCCCTCCACCATATTACACCTCGATAATACCGTTGCGGAGCTTAGGCGAAGCCCTGCGTCGGTGGAACATCATCATTGTCACCACGCCGTCGTGCTGACGAAACTCTCCCTCAACACTCGTCTGGATCAGAGTTCGAGGGACGTCATCGAGCTGAACGTGTGCTGAACTCGGAGGTGCCGTACGTTCGGTACTTGATCGGTCGGATCGTGAAGACGTACGACTACATCAACCGCGTTGTGATAACGCTTCCGCTGTCGGTCTACGAGGGTACGTGGATAACACTCTCCCCTCTCGTTGCTATGCATCACCATGATCTTGCGTGTGCGTAGGAAATTTTTTGAAATTACTACGTTCCCCAACAGTGGCATCCGAGCCTGGTTTTATGCGTTGATGCTATGCACGAGTAGAACACAAGTGAGTTGTGGGCGTTATAAGTCATACTGCTTACCAGCATGTCATACTTTGGTTCAGCGGTATTGTGAGATGAAGCTGCCCGGACCGACATTACGCGTACGCTTACGCAAGACTGGTTTCACCGTTGCGAGCACTCGTTGCTTAAAGGTGACCGCCGGGTGTCTGTCTCTCTCACTTTAGTTGAACCGAGTGTGGCTATGCCCGGTCCTTGCGAAGGTTAAAACAACACCAACTTGACAAACTATCGTTGTGGTTTTGATGCGTAGGTAAGAACGGTTCTTGCTAAGCCCGTAGCAGCCACGTAAAACTTGCAACAACAAAGTAGAGGACGTCTAACTTGTTTTTGCAGGGCATGTTGTGATGTGATATGGTCAAGACATGATGTGATATAATTTGTTGTATGAGATGATCATGTTTTGTAACCGAGTTATCGGCAACTGGCAGGAGCCATATGGTTGTCGCTTTATTGTATGAATTGCAATCGCCATGTAATAGTTTTACTTTATCACTAAGCGGTAGCGATAGTCGTAAAAGCAATAAGTTGGTGAGACGACAACGATACTACGATGGAGATCAAGGTGTCGCGCCGGTGACGATGGTGATCATGACGGTGCTTCGGAGATGGAGATCACGAGCACGGTGCTTCGAAGATGGAGATCACAAGCACAAGATGATGATGGCCATATCATATCACTTATATTGATTGCATGTGATGTTAATCCTTTATGCATCTTATCTTGCTTTGATTGACGGTAGCATTATAAGATAATCTCTCACTAAAATTTCAAGATAAAAGTGTTCTCCCTGAGTATGCACCGTTGCGAAAGTTCTTCGTGCTGAGACACCACGTGATGATCGGGTGTGATAGGCTCTACGTTCAAATATAACGGGTGCAAAACAGTTGCACACGCGGAATACTCAGGTTAAACTTGACGAGCCTAGCATATGCAGATATGGCCTCGGAACACGGAGACCTAAAGGTCGAGTGTGAATCATATAGTAGATATGATCAACATAGTGATGTTCACCATTGAAACTACTCCATCTCACGTGATGATCGGACATGGTTTAGTTGATATGGATCACGTGATCACTTAGATGATTAGAGGGATGTCTATCTAAGTGGGAGTTCTTAAGTAATATGATTAATTGAATTTAAATTTATCATGAACTTAGTCCTGATAGTATTTTTGCAAATTATGTTGTAGATCAATAGCTCGCGTTGTTGCTTCCCTGTATTTATTTTGATATGTTCCTAGAGAAAATTATGTTGAAAGATGTTAGTAGCAAAGATGTGGATTGGATCCGTGATCTGAGGATTATCCTCATTGCTCCACAGAAGAATTATGTCCTTAATGCACCGCTAGGTGACAGACCTATTGCAGGAGCAGATGCAGACGTTATGAACGTTTGGCTAGCTCAATATGATGACTACTTGATAGTTTAGTGCACCATGCTTAACGGCTTAGAATCGGGACTTCAAAGACGTTTTGAACGTCATGGACCATATGAGATGTTCCAGGAGTTGAAGTTAATATTCCAAGCAAATACCCGAGTTGAGAGATATGAAGTCTCCAACAAGTTCTATAGCTAAAAGATGGAGGAGAATCGCTCAACTAGTGAGCATGTGCTCAGATTGTCTGGGTACTACAATCGCTTGAATCAAGTGGGAGTTAATCTTCTAGATAAAATAGTGATTGACAGAATTCTCTAGTCACCATCACCAAGTTAGTAGAACTTCGTGATGAACTATAACATGCAAGGGATGAATAAGACAATTCCCGAGCTCTTCGCAATGCTGAAGGCAGCGGAGGTAGAAATCAAAAAGGAGCATCAAGTGTTGATGGTCAGTAAAACCACTAGTTTCAAGAAAAAGGGAAAAGGGAAGAAGAAGGGGAACTTCAAGAAGAACAGCAAGCAAGTTGCTGTTCAGGAGAAGAAACCCAAGTCTGGACCTAAGCCTGAAACTGAGTGCTTCTACTACAAGCAGACTGGTCACTGGAAGCAGAACTACCCCAACTATTTGGTGGATAAGAAGGATGGCAAAGTGAACAAAGGTATATTAGATATACATGTTATTGATGTGTACTTTACTAGTGTTTATAGCAACCCCTCGGTATTTGATACTGGTTCAGTTGCTAAGAGTAGTAACTCGAAACGGGAGTTGCAGAATAAACAGAGACTAGTAAAAGGCGAGGTGACGATGTGTGTTGGAAGTAGTTCCAAGATTGATATGATCATCATCGCACACTTCCTATACTTTCAGGATTAGTGTTGATACTAAATAAGTGTTATTTGGTGTTTGCGTTGAGCATGAATATGATTTGATCATGTTTATTGCAAAACGGTTATTCATTTAAGTTAGAGAACAATTGTTGTTCTGTTTACATGAATAAAAACCTTCTATGGTCATACACACCAACGAAAATGGTTTGTTGGATCTCGATCGTAGTGATACACATAATCATAATATTGAAGCCAAAAGATACAAAGTTAATAATGATAGTGCAACTTATTTGTGGCACTGCCGTTTAGGTCATATTGGTGTAAAGCGCATGAAGAAACTCCATACTGATGGGATTTTGGAATCACTTGATTATGAATCACTTGATGCTTGCGATCCGTGCCTCATGGGCAAGATGACTAAAATGCCGTTCTCCGGAATTATGGAGAGAACAACAGATTTGTTGGAAATCATACATACAGATGTATGTGGCCCGATGAATATTGAGGCTCGTAGCAGGTATCATTATTTTCTGACCTTCACAAATGATTTGAGCAGATATGGGTATATCTACTTAATGAAACAGAAGTCTGAAACATTTGAAAAGTTCATATAATTTCAGAGTGAAGTAGAAAATCATCGTAACAAGAAAATAAAGTTTCTACGGTCTGATCGCGGAGACAAATATTTGAGTTACGAGTTTGGTCTTCAATTAAAACAATGTGGAATAGTTTCACAAATTCGTGCCACCTGGAACACCACAGCATAATGGTGTGTCCGAACGTCATAACCATACTTTATTGGATATAGTGCAATCTATGATGTCTCTTACCAATTTACCACTATCGTTTTGGGGTTATGCATTAGAGACAGCTACATTCACGTTAAATAGGGCACCATCAAAATCCGTTGAGACGACGCCTTATGAACTGTGGTTTGGCAAGAAACCAAAGTTGTCGTTTCTTAAAGTTTGGGGTTGCGGTGCTTATGTGAAGAAACTTCAACCAGATAAGCTCGAACCTAAATCGGAGAAATGTGTCTTCATAGGATACCCAAAGGAGATTGTTGGGTACACCTTCTATCACAGATCTGAAGGCAAGATATTCGTTGCTAAGAATGGATCCTTTCTAGAGAAGGAGTTTCTCTCGAAAGAAGTGAGTGGGAGGAAAGTAGAACTTGATGAGGTAACTGTACCTGCTCCCTTATTGGAAAGTAGATCATCACAGAAATCTGTTTCTGCGACACCTACACCAAGTAGTGAGGAAGTTAATGATGATGATCATGAAACTTCAGATCAAGTTATTACTGAACCTCGTAGGTCAACCAGAGTAAGATCCACACCAGAGTGGTACGGTAATCCTGTTCCGGAGGTTATGTTACTAGACCATGACGAACCTACGAACTATGAGGAAGCGATGATGAGCCCAGATTCCGCAAAATGGCTTGAGGCCATGAAATCTGAGATGAGATCCATATATGAGAACAAAGTATGGACTTTGATTGACTTGCCCAATGATCGGCGAGCCATCGAGATTAAATGGATCTTCAACAGGAAGACAGACAGTGATAGTAGTGTTACTATCTACAAAGCTAGAATTGTCACAAAAAGGTTTTCCACAAGTTCAAGGTGTTGACTACGATGAGAGTTTCTCACTCGTATCTATGCTTAAATCTGTCTGAATCATGTTAGCAATTGCCGCATTTTATGAAATATGGCAAATGGATAAACAAAACTGCATTCCTTAATGGATTTATTAAAGAAGAGTTGTATATGATGCAACCAGAAGGTTTTGTCAATCCTAAAGGTGCTAACAAAATATGCAAGCTCCAGCGATCCATCTATGGACTGGTGCAAGCATCTCGGAGTAGGAATATACGCTTTGATAAGTTGATCAAAGGATATAGTTTTATACAGACTTGCGGTGAAGCCTGTATTTACAAGAAAGTGAGTGGGAGCACTACAGCATTTCTGATAAGTATATGTGAATGACATATTGTTGATCGGAAATAATGTAGAATTATTCTGCAAATCATAAAGGAGTGTTTGAAAGGAGTTTTTCAAAGAAAGACCTCGGTGAAGCTGCTTACATATTGAGCATCAAGATCTATAGAGATAGATGAAGACGCTTGATAAGTTTTTCAATGAGTACATACCTTAACAAGATTTTGAAGTAGTTCAAAATAGAACAGTCAAAGAAAGAGTTCTTGCCTGTGTTACAAGGTGTGAAATTGAGTAAGACTCAAAGCCCGACCACGGCAGAAGATAGAAAGAGAATGAAAGTCATTCCCTATGCCTTGGCCATAGGTTCTATAAAGTATGCCATGCTGTGTACCAGATCTATTGTATACCCTACACTGATTTTGGCAAGGGAGTACAATAGTGATCTAGGAGTAAATCACTGGACAGCGGTCAAAATTATCCTTAGTGGAATAAGGATATGTTTCTCTATTATGGAAGTGACAAAAGGTTCGTCGTAAAGGGTTACGTCGATGCAAGTTTTGACACTAATCTAGATAACTCTAAGTCTCGGTCTAGATACATATTGAAAGTGGGAGCAATTAGCTAAGAGTAGCTCCGTGCAGAGCATTGTAAACATAGAAATTTGCAAAATACTTACGGATCTGAATGTGACAGACCCGTTGACTAAAATTATCTCACAATCAAAACATGATCACACCTTAGTACTCTTTGGGTGTTAATCACATAGCGATGTGAACTAGATTATTGACTCTAGTAAACCCTTTGAGTGTTGGTCACATAGAGATGTGATCTATGGGTGTTAATCACATGGTGATGTGAATTATTGATGTTAAATCACATGGCGATGTGAACTAGATTATTGACTCTAGTGCAAGTGGGAGACTGAAGGAAACATGCCCTAGAGGCAATAATAAAGTATTATATATTTCCTTATATCATGATAAATGTTTATTATTCATGCTAGAATTGTATTAACCGGAAACATAATACATGTGTGAATACATAGACAAACAGAGTGTCACTAGTATGCCTCTACTTGACTAGCTCGTTAATCAAAGATGGTTATGTTTCCTAGCCATAGACATGAGTTGTCATTTGATTAACGGGATCACCTCATTAGGAGAATGATGTGATTGACTTGACCCATTCCGTTAGCTTAGCACCCGATCGTTTAGTATGTTGCTATTGCTTTCTTCATGACTTATACATGTTCCTATGACTATGAGATTATGCAACTCCCGTTTACCGGAGTAACACTTTGTGTGCTACCAAACGTCACAATTTAAATGGGTGATTATAAAGGTGCTCTACAGGTGTTTCCAAAGGTACTTGTTGGGTTGGCGTATTTCGAGATTAGGATTTGTCACTCCGATTGTCGGAGAGGTATCTCTGGGCCCACTCGGTAATGCACATCACTATAAGCCTTGCAAGCATTGTGACTAATGAGTTAGTTACGGGATGATGTATTACGGAACGAGTAAAGAGACTTGCCAGTAACGAGATTGAACTAGGTATCAAGATACCAACTATCCAATCTCGGGCAAGTAACATACCGATGACAAAGGGAACAACGTATGTTGTTATGCGGTTTGACCGATAAAGATCTTCGTAGAATATGTGGGAGCCAATATGAGCATCCAGGTTCCACTATTGGTTATTGACCGGAGAGGTGTCTCGGTCATGTCTACATAGTTCTCGAACCCGTAGGGTCCGCACGCTTAACGTTACGATGACAGTTATATTATGAGTTTATATGTTTTGATGTATCGAAGGTTGTTCGGAGTCCCGGATGTGATCACGGACATGACGAGGAGTCTCGAAATGGTCGAGACATAAAGATTGATATATTGGACAACTATATTCGGACACCGGAAGTGTTCCGGAGAAGTTTCGGATAAAACCGGAGTGCCGGAGGGGTTACCGGAACCCCCCGGGTAAGTATTGGGCCTTAGTGGGCCTTGAGGGGAGAGAGAGAGGGCAGCAGCCAGGAGGTGGCGCGCCCCCTCCCATGAGGAGTCCTGTTAGGACTAGGAAAGGGGGGCGCAGCCCCTCTTTTCCTCTCCGTCTCCCTCTCTTTCCTTCCCCCCTCTCTTCCTAGTTGGACTAGGAAAGGGGAGTCCTACTCCTACTAGGAGGAGGACTCCCCCCCTCTCCTTGGCGCGCCTAGGGCAGCCTGCCTCCCCCTTGCTCCTTTATATACGGGGGCAGGGGGGCACCTCTATACACACTTGATATACGATATTTTAGCCGTGTGCGGTGCCCCCCTCCACCATATTACACCTCGATAATACCGTTGCGGAGCTTAGGCGAAGCCCTGTGTCGGTGAAACATCATCATCGTCACCACGCCATCGTGCTGACGAAACTCTCCCTCAACACTCGGCTGGATCGGAGTTCAAGGGACTTCATCGAGCTGAACGTGTGCTGAACTCAGAGGTGCCGTACGTTCGGTACTTGATCGGTCAGATCGTGAAGACGTACGACTACATCAACCGCGTTGTGAAAACGCTTCCGGTGTCGGTCTATGAGGGTACGTGGACAACACTCTCCCCTCTCGTTGCTATGCATCACCATGATCTTGCGTGTGCGTAGGAAATTTTTTGAAATTACTATGTTCCCCAACACCCTCCACTTCAAGTTCGATGGCGACGCGGCCCTCTACGTGAGGGTGTTCGGGGAAGACGGTCGCCGTGTCGTATGCTGCCCCGAGGTGAACCACGGCGAGGAGGTGTTGGCCTTGGCGACGGCCGGGACGAGGTGGGGGCGAGCCCGCCGGCCGCGCCTCGTCTGGCTATGATGGCTCCTCCCTTGGCGACAGTTCCAGCAGCGGCGGCTTTGACTAGCCGCCGTGCCCGCTTCAAAGGCGGTAGCGGGTCGTCTCGTCGCCGCGCATCGGTGAAGCGTGAGGAGGGGTCCGACTAGACCCAGGACGTCGCCAAGGCCCTGCCTCCGTTGGCTGTTGCAGAGGCGAGCGCCGCTTTTGTTATGTTCCTCTTTTTCTTCCTGCATCGAAATGAAGCAGCATGGGCCCGGAGGGGCGTGTATCGAACCATAACTTATTAACCATTATGCTATGCTTGTTGTTCTGTGCCAAGATAACTTAGCCTGGTGCATCCGTGGCGCCTTCCTCCTTACGAGGCGTTTATCTCCTTGTGTCCATCTCGACCGAGTGTCCGCGATTGCTTAGGAACTACAAGAAATTCGTTAGGGAGTTCGCTAGGAGGTTTGTCTTTCACCCAAGCCTTGACCTAGCGCTTTGTATCGCGGTACCCGAGGGGCACGGACTAGGAGGGATGCGCCAGTTTCCAGGCTCGAGCGAGGGTGACTCGCGAGAAGGCAGAGAAAAGAAACATGCTCGCGAGGGCACCTGCCTAGCCCCCTCGTGAGATATGCGAGAGAGAGAACACGAGCGAACCAGAGTCGGAAAAAAGCGGTAAGAGGCGAGGGAATCGAATCGGCGAGGAACACCAGAAGCAAACTTCGATTTAAGGAAAAGGCGAGCCAACTACGGAAAGCAAATGAAAATCCGCGTCCGGCACCTAGTCTAGTCTTCAAGTCTTCTCACCAGCGCAGAGCTAAGTGCTACCACTAGGCGTGGGCGTGAGCCCCAGGGCCTGAGGCCGGCGCTCCTGAGACTCCGGGGCATGTACAGCCCCACTCATTATTACATGAGTGTCACGGGCGGCGATTCTTCACAGGCACCGGGCCTTCTTCACAGGCTCTCGGCCTTTCTTCACAGGCTCTGGACCTTTCTTCACAGGCTTTGGGCCTTGCTTCACATGCTCTGGGCCTTGCTTCATGGGTAGAACTTCCGGAGGAGCTGGATGTTCCAGGCATTCTGGATTGGTATCCCGTCCTGTATCTCCAAGCGCACGGCGCCAGGCCTGGAGATGTGGACGACCTTAAACGTCCCCTCCCACATGGGTGAAAGCTTATGCAGCCCTTCCCTGGAGAGGACCCGCCTCAGGACGAGGTCACCCGTCTCGAGCGTCCTGGAGCGGATGTTGCGGCAGTGGTATCGCCGCAGCGCTTGCTGGTACCTTGCCGCCCTCAGTGTGGCTTCGCGACGTCGTTCGTCCCCCAGCACGCGGTCCATCCCCCGCGTGGCGTCCTGCTGCGTTTCATCGAATGCCAGGACCCGTGTGGAGCGATGCCTGACCTCATGAGGGAGGACTGCTTCAGCTCCGTAGACAAGGAAGAATGGGGTCTCACCCGTTGTCTTGGTGGCGGTGGTGCGGATGGACCACAGCACGGACTGGAGCTCGTCGTACCAGCCCCTGCCACATGCCTCGAGCTTCTTCTTGAAGGTCCTGGTCTTGAGGCCCCTCAGGACCTCCGCGTTGGCGCGTTCGGCTTGACCATTGCTCCTGGGATGCGCCACCGAAGCGTAGCAAATCTGCGTTCCAAGGTTAGCACAGTAGGTTTTGAAGAGGTTACTGGTGAACTGCGAACCGTTATCGGTGATGATGCGGTTGGGGACTCCGAAACGGCTCACGATGCCCCTGATAAAATTGACTGTGGATCCAGCTGGACGGTGCGAACAGCTTCCACTTCCGCCCATTTGGTGAATTTGTCAATGGCGACGTAGAGGTAGCGGTAGCCCCCTGGCGCTCGAGGGAAAGGGCCCAAGATATCCAGCCCCCAGACTGCGAATGGCCACGTGAGGGGTATGGTCTGGAGGCCCTGAGCTGGCTGATGTATCTGCATGGCGTGGAACTGGCAAGTTTCACAGGACTTCACCAACTCGGCCGTGTCGTTGAGCGCCGTGGGCCAGTAAAATCCACTGCGGAACACCTTGCCGACGAGAGTCCGTGACGACGAGTGGTGTCCGTAGTCCCCTCCGTGTATGTCAACCAGCAACTCCTTTCCTTGGTCACTGGAAATGCAGCGCAGCGAAACATCGGTAAGTCGCTTTTTGTACAACTCTCCGTCCTGGATACAATATGCCGTGGCTTGCTGGGCCACGCGCTCTGTGTCCTCTTCCTTCTCCGGCAGCGTCCCTTGCATCAGGTACTCCTTGAATTCCTTGGTCCAGCATTCCTCCTGGGGCTCAAGCGCCAAGAGCAGGCGAGCTCCTGAGGTCGGGCCACGGGCTGGGGCTCCTGTGGCAGGTGGTTGTGGGAGCTCTTCCCGAGGATGAACCATGTTTGAAAGTGCTGGCATCGCCGACGGCTTGAAGAGCCGCTCTTCGAAGACGCCAGGCTCCTGGGGCTGCCGCTTGGATGCCCTCTTGGCGATGTCATCGGCTTCCTTGTTGGTGCCCCGGGGCACATGCTGCACCTCCAGCCCCATGAACTATTTTTCCATCTTACGCACTTCTGCGAGGTAAGCCTCCATGTGCTCGTCCTTCGGCTCGTATACTTTGTTGGAGAAGTTGACGAGGAGCTGCGAGTCGCCCCTAACAACAAGGCGCTTCACCCACAGAGCTGCTGCGGCCTTCAGGCCAGCTATGAGGCCCTCGTATTCTGCGATGTTGTTGGATACCTTCTTGCCCTGCTGAAAGCAGAGCTGCACGGCGTAGTAGAGCTTGTCCTGAGTGGGCGAGATGAGTACTGCCCCAGCCCCCGCGCCCTAATGCACGAAGGTGCCATCGAAATACATGACCCAGCCGTCCGGTGCCTTGCTACCCGGCAAGGTGGACCGGTCTTCGCCTACTTCAAGTGTCGGGGCATCCGTCCATTCCGCCACAAAATCAGCAAGTGCGGCTCCCTTGATGACCCGGGTAGTGCTGAACTCCAACTGGAATGCTTGCAGCTCGATGTTCCATTCAGCGACCCTTCCAGCAGAGTTCGGGCTCCTGAGCACTCCCTCCAACGGGTAGGCAGAGATGACCTTGATAGGGTGTCCCTGGAAGTAGTGTCGCAGGTTGCGCGAGGCCACCAAGAGTGTGAGCAAGAGCTTCTGAGGCATGGGATATCGTGCCCTTGCGTCCTGCAACATCGTACTGACAAAATACACCGGGTGCTCGACAAGGGCTGGCGTGTTGGTGAGGCTTGTGTCTTGCAGGGGGCCGAACGCCTCCTGAGGTGGTGAAACTCCTGATGCCTGGTCGCCTACATGGGTCTCTGTGACGTCGTCCTGCCGAGCTTGGTCCTTTGTCGACGCTGCTGCGGCTCCCGCGGTGCCTTCCTGATCTTGCGTCATTTCAGCTGTAGCTTGGCGCAGCGTGCCCTTGGCCTGATGCTCCTCCCTAACCACCACCAGCGCTGCGCTGGCAGAGTATGGGGTAGCAGCAAGGTAGAGTACCAGGGGCTCGAGAGGTCGTGGTGCCACCATCACCGAAGGGCTGGTCAGGTATTTCTTGAGGTCTTGGAAGGCTCGGTCGGCCTCTGGGGTCCACTCGAACGGGCCCTTCTTCTTCATGAGCTTGAAGAAGGGTAAGGCGCGCTCTCCCAGCTTGGAGATGAAGCGCCACAACACGGTCACCCGTCCCGCCAGCTTCTGCATCTCTTTGAGGGTCTGCGGTGGGCTCATGTCCTCGATGGCCTTGATCTTCTCCGGGTTCGCCTCGATCCCTCTGTGGGACACGAGGAATCCCAGCAGCTTGCCGGAAGGGACACCGAACACACACTTCTTTGGGTTGAGCTGCAAGTTCACCTGGCGCAGGCTCTCGAAGGTCTCCTCCAAGTCTTGAATCAAGGTTCTTGCCTCCCGAGACTTCACCACTATGTCGTCGACGTAGGCCTCTGTGTTTCTCCCAAGCTGCCGCCCCAAGGCGATGTGCATCAGCCACTGAAAGGTCGCGCCCCCGTTGCGCAGCCCGAAGGGCATGCAGGTGTAGCAGTACACCCCACACGGAGTCAGGAAGGCTGTCTTCTCTACATCTTCCACCGCCATCTTGATCTGGTGATACCCTGAGAACGCATCCAGGAAGCACAGCAAGTCGCACTCGGCGGTGGAGTCGATGATCTGGTCGATGCGTGCGAGAGGGAACGGGTCTTGCGGGCACGCCTTGCTGAGGTTGGTGAAGTCGGCGCACATTCGTTCCTTCCCGCCTTTCTTCGGTACTATGACGGGGTTCGCCAGCCATGTGGGGTATCGAACCTCCCGAACGGTACCCGCGGCCTCCAGCTTGCGGACCTCTTGGACGATGAAGGCTTGCTTCTCCGTGGATTGCCACCTCGCTCGTTGCTTGACGGGCCGCATGTTGGGGCACACCCTTAAGTGATGCTGAATCACCTTTCTCGGGACCCCCACCAGCTGATTGGGTTCCCACACGAATATATCCTTGTTTGCGTGCAAGAACTTCACCAACGCCTCTTCTTGGACGGAATCGAGGCCGGCACCTATGTTGAAGGAGGCTCCTGAGGACCCGTCCTCGTCGACCGGCACCTGCTTGGTTTCTGCCTTGTCTTGGGTGAACAGCTGCTTCTTCTTGGTAGGCGCAGCCTCCTTGGCCTCGGGGGTGTCGGTGTCGGCGGGTTGCGCCGCCGCTGCGGTCTTGAAGGCAAGCTTGAGTGCCGTCACGGCCTCCTTGGTGTCCCCCTTGATGGTGAGGACACCTTTGCTCCCAGGCATCTTCATGAGGTTATAGGCCGGATGAGTCGCTGCCATGAACTGGGCCAAAGCTGGGTACCCGAGGATGGCGTTGTACGGGAGGCCGATGCGGGCGACGTCGAAGTCGACCAGCTCGGTGCGGTAGTTGTCGCACGTGCCGAAGGTGACGGGGAGGCGGATCTACCCCAGAGAGTGGGCAGCGCCGCCACCAACCCCTGAGAAAGGCTTGCTGAGGCTGAGCCGCTCGAGTGGCACGTGAAGGAGGCTGAAGGCCTCTACGGAGAGCAAGTTGATAACTACACCGCCGTTGATGAGGGTCTTGGTAACAGCCACGTTGCAGATGGTGGGCGTGCAGAGCATTGGGAGCCTGCCGGAGCCGGTGGTAGAGCCGGGGTGGTCTTCTGAGCTGAAGGTGAGGTCGGCCTCTGGCGCAGCCCAACCCGGCGGAGCCCCCGGGCGCTTGGAAGCGGCATCGATCTGACAGAGGAACGGCTTGATGTGGCGATATGAAAGCGGCGCTTGAGAGCCGCCCAGCAGGGCTGCGACTGCATGGTGTGCCGGCACCGCGTAGCGTGCGGTGAACAGGTCGCGCAGCTCCTACTAAGATGCCACCGTGGATCCGGGGAGGTTGAGCAGCCAGGCGCGCGGCTCGCCGGCGAGGGCCATGGGGAGCCAGTTGGCCATGACCTTGTCGTCGCCCCCGGCCTCGAGGACGGCCTCCTCGTATGCTAGCAGGAAACCCATTGGGTCCGCCGCGCCGTCGTAGCACGGTGACATCTCAGGCTTGAACTTGGTTGGCACCGCACCCGCCGCTGGGCGGGGGCCAGGGCTCGGCGCCCCCTGGCCCCGTCGTTGATGCTGGCCGTCGGAGGTGATGACGGTGCGCAGGCCATGTGGGCGGAGCGTAGGTCAACAGAAGAGAAGCCTCGGCGCACCCCTACCTGGCGCGCCAAATGACGGATGTGGGGTTCTGGCAAAACCGTTAAGGTTCGAACCCTGGGGTGTGCGCGAAGTTCTTTCCCTCCTACCGATCCACGCCCTAGCTTGCTAAGATCTCGCGGACGAACTCGACGAACTCACAACACAGAAAGACACGAGATTTATACTGGTTCGGGCCACCGTTGTGGTGTAATACCCTACTCAAGTGTGGTGGTGGTGGATTGCCTCTTGGGCTGATGAGGAACAGTACAAGGGGAAGAACAGCCTCCTGAGGTTGAGGTGTTCCTGTGCTCTTGGGACTTATGTGGGTGAGATGGCTCTGAATGAGTCATCCCCTACAGTGGTGGCTAGTTCTACTTATATAGGCCCTGGTCCTCTCCCTAAATATTGAGCGGGAAGGGAGCCAACAACGGCGGGTGAATTTGAAAGGGGACAGCTAGTACAAGCTATCCTGACAAAAGTGGTCTTCGCCTGCAAAAGGCTCTGGTGGTGACGCCATCTTGGGCTCCATGGTGACCTCCATCTTGCCGTCCTGCTGGTCTTGGTCTTGTTGCACCGATATGGAAACCTTTACCTGATGCCTCGGTACTCCGTGCCTGCGCCTGCGCCTGCCTCCTTAGCACCAAAGAGGAAACAAGGACGCTGCGCGCGCTGGCGCCCGCCTGGCTCCCGCCTGGTCTTGATCGTCATGGCTCACGTCACGAGAGCCTAGCCAGGTTTGCCCCGCCTTGATATCTCCGCTCCTCGCGAGGCAGCCTGGTGAGGCCGCTCCAGAGGAGGTCTTGCGTTGTCCGCCTCGCGAGGCTTGGCCCCTCGCGAAGGTCTTGAATGCCTTGTCGATGAAGATGGGCCGTACGGCCTGCTAGCCTAGCCACGCCGTGGGCCGCAGGCAAGCAAGTCTAGGGACCCCCGTTCCCAGAACGCCAACAGCGTGCTTCTTCAGCATGCTTGTCGCGCAGGCTCTTTAGCTCGTCCTCCAGCTCTTGGCAGCGATCGCGGGCAGCCTTGGCGTCTTTCAGTGTCGCCTCACGATCGGCTGCAGCATCGGCAACGCTTTGCTTCTCCTTCTCGGAAGAAGCCGCGGCCTGGCTCAGCGTCGCGCGAACCGCCGAGTCGGAGTGAAGCCAGCCAGAGGCCAGCTCCAGGCGCCCGACCACCAAGCGCGGGTCCGCGCTCAGGAGATCTGCCTGCAACTGGGTCATCTCCAAAAGAGCATGCTCCAGGACAACAGTAGAGGCGGAAGAACCTGGGAGTGGAGGTGCAGCAGTGGGAGGAGACAACGCCGTCACCAGGGTCTGGGAGACTGCGGGTTTCGGAGCGGTCGGGACCTCTTCAACCGAGCCAAACGCCGGCACCTCCGGGGCCAGCGGGGCCTTGGGGGCTGACTCCTCCTGGCGACGCTCCTCTTGGCCTCGCGAAGACGACCGGGCTGGGGAGGTGCAAGCGCTGACGTCTCCTTTCTCAGCAGAAGGGGGCGCGGCCACTGTGCCCTCTTTCCTCCTCTTCGCCGCAGACGATGGCCTGCTCAACCAAGGATGAACGTCTGGAAGCGGCGACATGAGCCAAAACAAGACGGAGATCGAGCACTTACTGATCCACCGCGGTGTATTCCACCCTCCGCTTAAGAAGCTTGAAGCCTGAAAGCGTTGGGGCCTAAGAAGTGGGCGCGCGGGCTCCGGCGGCAGAAGGCGATGCAACAGAAAGGCCGGAGCCGGCCCCAGGAGGCGTCAGGACGGAGGCAGCATCTCGAGGGACCAACGATGACCTACCCCTTGTCGGGATGAGGGGCTGCTCCCTCTCCTCCTGTCGGGCGTCAGTCTCGGCATCGTCTGGCAGGGCGCGGAGGATCTCGGCCTTGCTCAGAGAAGGAGTCTCCCCCACCTCTTCAAGAGTCTTCACTGAGTCCACCTCCTCTTCCTCCTCCCCACGGGACTCGTCAGAGGATAGCTCCACCGGTTTCGGCGCCTTCAGGGCTCCGGAGAGCGTAGGCGGCACCAGCCCGCGCGCGTCGAAGGTCGGCCTGGAAGCCAGGAGTGGCTCCCAGTCCTTGCGGAGGAACAAAGGAGTGAAGGCGCTCGGCGGGTACTCCTGGTTATCCCCAACCAGGAGGCGCAGGACAGCAGCCAGTTCGTCGTCAGGTAGGGCCCCCGGCCTCAGGCGGGTCTTGTCTTCTTCGTCTCCGAGCTTCCACAAGGGGCACGCACGCGCCTGGAGCGGGGCAACGCGCAACATCAGGAACTCCCTCAGGAGCATGGCCCCTATGACCTTCGCCGCCTTTGCGTTGCCCGGCTTCAGGTCGGTCTGCATCTGCGCCAACACCGGCGAAGCCCACTCGTCAGCGAGCTCTGCGCGGGGCCACCCCTTGTTAAACTGGGGCGCCTCCGTCGGCAATGCCAAGCGCGGGTGGACACACTTGGCGTCCATCATGACCCATTTGGCCTGAATGTTGTCGGCTCTCTTCCCGGTGCTTGAGATTGAGTTGGCCTTGCCGGATGCGACGAAATTGGCGCACCCGGAAACGTGGTCGTCGCTGGCGTGGAGGAAGAATAAGTGGCGCAGAAGCGCCACAGACGGCATCACACCCAGATACGCCTCGCAATAGTAGGCGAAGATGGACAGGAGAAGGACAGAGTTGGGATGGCGATGCAACGCCTGCAGCCCGTAGTGGTCGAGGACCTCATAAAAGAAATCGGAGAAGGGAGGAACCAACCCGGCGACGATGCTGCTCATGAAGAAGGGGAAGAAGGTGCTCCCCTCAGGCTCCGGCACATCGGAGGCAAGCCGGAGCTCCGTCTTCCCCCATTCATTGCTCTGCCCCGCCATCAGCAAGCGTGTGGAGGCGAGGCTCTTCTCTGTGATGTTGGGCGCTTCAAGGGCTGGTTCGAACCACGCCGGCACCAAGGAGGGCTTGGCCTTGCGCGGCACCATTGGTCATAGATGCGGGGCAAGGTTGGAGTGGATCTGGAGATTTCGGCGGCGAAGAGCAAGAAAGGGGATCTGGAGCAAGGCGAGGAAGAAACAGTGAAGGCGAGCGCTATTTGCGCCAACCTTTTGGTTAAGTCGAGCAGTTGCCGAGGTAGCGTGGGGAAGCGAAGACGCCCATGTCCAATCAACTACCACGCGTCAACCGAGGCTGCGGGCTTTTGGGGCCCACGGCGCTCCGCACTTGACCCTTGGCTTCGCCTCGAAGCCAAGCCCGAGCGCACCTTGGGCCCGGGGGCTACTATCGGCGTTCTGGGAATGGGGGTCCCCAGACTTGCCTGCCTGCGGCCCACGGCGTGGCTATGCTAGCGGGCTTGTACGGCCCATTTTCATCAACAAGGCATTCAAGACCCTTGCGAGGGGACAAGCCTCGCGAGGCGGACGACGCAAGACCTCCTCAGGAGCGGCCTCACTAGGCTGCCTCGCGAGGAGCGGAGATATCAAGGTAGGGCAAACCTCGCGAGACTCTCGTGACATGAGCCATGATGAACAAGATCAGGCGGGCGCCAACGCGTGCAGCGTCCTTGTTTCCTCTTTGGTGCTAAGGAGGCCAGTGCAGGCGCGGAGTACCGAGGCGTCAGGCAAAGGTTTCCATATCAGTGCAACAAGACCAAGACCAGCCGAACGGCAGGACGGAGGTCACCGTGTAGCCCGACACAGCGTCACCACCAGAGCTTTCCGCAGGCGGAGACCGCTTTTGTCAGGATAAGTTGTACTATCTGTCCCCTTTCAAATTGGCCGTTGTTGGCTCCCTTCCCGCTCAATATTTGGGGAGAGTACTAGGGCCTATATAAGTAGAACTAGCCACCACATTAGGGGGCAGCTTGATCACATCTGATCGAGAGTCAATCCTTAGCCACACACCATACACAAGAACACCCCAACCTCAGGAGGCTGTTCTTGCCCTTGTACTGTTCATCATCAGCCCAAGAGGCAATCCACCACCACCACACTGGAGTAGGGTATTTCACCACAACGGTGGCCCGAACCAGTATAAATCTTGTGTCTTTGTGTTGCGAGTTCGTCCGCGAGATCTTAGCGAGTTAGGGCATGGATCAGTAGGAGGGAAAGAACTTCGCGCGCACCTCAGAGTTCGAACCTTAAGGGTTTTGCCGGAACCCGTGATCCGACAATATCTTGCTCAAATATGGCAAAACATTTCATTGTCATGTTCAAAGATCATCCGCCAATAATTCTTTTCCTATTCCGCCCTAAATGGCACTTTGAATGCAAGTAATATTTATCTTTGCTTGATGACTCCAAACTTTTTGGACATCTTTTACTGTCCATATAATTGTCTCATGCAAATATTCAACCTCATTTGCCTAGTAATTATTTATCAGTGATTTTCCAAAGTTTCTGTCCAAGAAGGAACTTTGTGAAGGAGGTATATTCTAGGCATGCCAAAATGAGTTGAAACTTTTCCACATCCTTCATTTGATCAAATCATGCCTCTCCAAAAAATTTGAGGTCAGGCAACTCATCTATGTGAACCCAGCTCCAAATCTTGGATTCTGGTCAGATTTTCAGTTTGTGAAGCAACTATATTGTATATTGCTTCATTTAAGCTGAAAATTTACCAGCGCATTCTCCTATCCATATCAACTCTCTCCACCAAGTTTTGGCCCATTTCATCTAGCCAAATGCCCTGTGCAATTTTTCCAAGTTTTTGTCCAGAGAGATGCTTTATGAAGCAAGTGCTATTTTGGCAAGTCCAAATGGAATGAAACTTTTTGGGAATCTTCATATATTCAATTCATTGGGCCATGCCAATTTTTAGCTCATTCCTAGCAGTTATGTGAGTGCTACTTCATCATCTCCTAATCTAGCCATTATGGCACTTTCTATAGCAAGTATCATTTTTATCCATCCTAATGAGCTGCAAATTCTCATAGAGGACCATATTAGTGCTTCATCATGCTGTGCCAAAGATATGAGTCCAACTCCACTCATGTGAACTACAGAAGGCATCAAACTCCTTGTTGTTCATCTGATCCCCTGCTAGCTGTGATCACGTCCTTGGCCACAATTCTTGTTTCTCTCCTCCTTGGCATTCAGCGTTGAACAGTCTACCTCCTAGACAAGGTCTGGAAACCCAGCGCGCATGTCACCGCCACGTTCACGCGATGACCACGGGTCGCGACCAGCCAAACTCGTGCTCTGGCACGTTGTCATCCCTATTGTCGTCGCCTTCCTCTCCCTCTCGCATCCAAATCATGTCTAGTAGCTAGCCCGTGCTCGTCTGCATCGCCTGGTGTCGCTACCCCGCCCTAAATCGCTGCGGTCACGTCGTCGTCGAGCTTCTCGTGACGCATCCGTCCTTTGTCCTCCATTAGAGCTCAGTTGGAGCTCGCCCGTGAGCTCTAGAGGCTTCCTCCTCAGCTATTTAAGCTGCCCCGGGTCCTTCCGCAGCTCACCCACTCCTCCCTCGCCTCTCTAGTCCACCGGAGTACCCTGCCCTCGCCGTTTCCTCGCCGCTCCTCCTCGGCCATCGCTGGAGTCAAGCTAGTCCGGCCAAACCAAGCCTCCTCTCGCCTCCCCTCCACCTCCACTGACTCCCCCTAGTCCCGCTGAGCCGCCCCACCCCCTCTCCCCTCGCCGGAGTTGGCCGCAGCTCCGAGCACCACCACCAACGCCCGCCCCATGTACCTCCACTAGCGTCACGCCTCGCCGTCGCTCTCGGCTGCGCCGGTGCCAGCTGACCCTCTGAACGTGTGCGACTGGCCCACGCGGTCCCGCCGGTGCCCTAAGCCAGGACGGGGATCGCCGGAGCCGGTCGGCCCCATCGCCGAAGCCGGCCGGCCCCCTCGCCAGAGTCCCTCTACCCTCGCCCCCTCCTCTGTCTCTCGTCCGGGAGACAGGAGGATGAAGATGATGCCTCGCTCGGCCCCTCCCCCCTATCCATGGACACCATCTGTAAATGAAACAAGCCCAGGCCCATCTCTGTTTAAGTGGAGGCGCATTTTCTGTAATGCGTTTTCCTTTCATGAAAGCGTATTTCTGCCTTTCTTTTACAGGAAATACGTTTTCCATTCTAGAAAGCGTATTACTGTCAAATGTGGTTGAAAATACATTTTTCGTTTCAGAAAACGTAATCTTCCCGAAGGCGCTTTCAATTTTTCCTCCAGGGGCCCGTTTGCTGAAAAAAATTCACCAATAAGTCCCTGATCTTCTACACCTTATATCTCCGCGACCATGTAGTAGCCATGGTTTCTACTTAAATATTTAATAAATGTTTGCCCATTAACTGCATGCTTGTTTACTGCTACTGTCGTTTAGGTTATGCTCATGGATGCATGTCCACCTTCATGATATGTTCCGATGCATCTTGTTCTACTTGCTAGTATCGTTTTCACATGTGGTGCTCGGTAGTAGTAGAACATTCTTGTAGTAGTGAGGTTCATTCTGATGCATACTTATCGTCTGCTATCCAGTACTGTTGCTATGCATGTTCCGTTGCATCTAGTTGGTTACATGCTTACTTGGTAGTATTATCATGTTCTTGCATGGTATTCATTTATGATGCTAGTGGTCATGCTATGCTCACGTATAGTCTTGTGCTTATGCTCGCCAGTATGCCATGTTCATTTGGATATATGCTTCATAGTTGTTTTGCTCGTTGATTATGTTGCACCTTCATGCTTATGTTGATATCATGCCCATGCATTGTAGTTGCATCATGTTATTTTAATATGGCCGAGCTTATTACATTAAAGTTTAACCGGACTTAAATGAACTTGAACAACTATTGGCTAGGTCATGGTGCAACCAAATCGAGCTGACCGGTGCAACCACGCTTGCCTTTATGGGAAGGCCCTAATGCGGTCTATTGTCATGCCTCTCGCTGGTGCCTCCAACGAGGGAAGGTTATGGGCGCGCGCTACCCTGATCAGGTAGGCGGACATAAGCCATGTGTGCCCGTTGTTGTTGTACCCGGGTTGTCCCCGTTTGGGACCGTTTATTGTTTTGCCACGACGGTGGCTGGCCACGCAGGTGGCGGGTGTCACGAGTTGACATCGGGACCACCCATGACTTAGCCCAAAGGGGAGTTGGTCAGAGTGGCTGGGAGGGTGTGATGGCAGTAGATCGGTTTTGTCGGAATGCCGTTGGTCCACACGTATGGGAGTGCGAGGCCATGGATTCCCTGGTGTGGGTACAGTGTTCTAACCTCTGCAGAGTGTGTTCTAATCTATCGATAGCCGCACCCGTGGATATGGGCCCAATTCATAGTCGGTCACACTATGAGCCAACAATAATAATAACTTGATTAGTAATAACCCCGGTTCGATGATGAGAAAGTGATTGGTTGTGATCGAGAGAGGATGACGAAGGTATCGAGGAGACCAAAGTTGGTTGATCTTTATGTGATCGCGAGATGATCATGGAGGTATCGTGGATACCGATGTTGATAAGTTGATGTATGAGATGGTTACGAGGTAACCGCCGAATAAGAGTAAGTTGGTGCATGATATGGTTTACCTGTTGGATGTAGTATCATCATGTTCGTATGCTCATGCCATGATAATGTTATTTTAGCCGTATCATGTTCAGTTTGTGCATGCCATGTATCATGTTCATGATTGCTTTAACCTGCTAATGGCATGTTGTTGTTTGTCTTGACTGCTTTTGGTTATTGTAAGCTTGCAAGTACATTCAATGTACTGACCTGGCGTGTCATGCCAGTTTGCAGGTCGTGCCTGGTTTGCTTGGTTGTTTGGTGTGGTTCCTGTGTTCACGAGCTAGGATAAACGTTCCAGCAGAGTCCCTGTGGATTGGCGTCCATCATCATCGTTCATTGTTTCGCTGCCAGTAGAGGTTCCCCTGCCTCGAGTTGTTATGTTGCTTGCATAGAGCAACTATGGTTGGCGTAGCATCGCCGTGCTAGTGTTATTCATTGTAATATCGGAGACCTTGTATTCGTATTCGTGTTGTAATAGAGAGCTGATTTGTTCTATGCTAAGCAGTGCCGTATTCCAGAAGACCTCACCTCGATCTCTGGGCTGGAAGACGGTCTTTTATTTTAACAATGTTTTCGGTAATATTTGTAGATACTACTCGAACTGTTCCTTTTTTATTCATGTCCGCATTTCTTATAGAGGTTAGTAAATCAGCAATAGTGAAGCAGATCTATTCTATACTCGATAAGTGCCAATATGCAATGGTAACTTGGCCAATTTGGAAAAAACGAAGAATAGATCGCTACCCTATTATTCAAACCACAAAGGATCCGTCTTTCATCGTCCAATCGACCAGCCAATGAAACGAATTGAGATGAAAGTGATCGAAAGTTATCTTGAACCTTTTCCTCTGTATGAATCTATATTATTCCATTCCAATTTCTTCCCGAAACTTCCCAAGAAAAATCCATTGGATCCAAAATTGATGGTGAAAGCCATCAACCAGAGAACGAAGAATCACTGTGTCCGCCGCAAGAGCAAGAGAAGAGAAAGGACACGACCTCTAAGCGAGTGCGAGGCGAGATCTGCGAAACCAATTTGATGCATCCAACGGGCAGCAGTATTGAGGCGAAAATACATATTGATGTTTCTGCTTCTCCTCTCTCGGGAATAGTTTACCGACCGGGGCACCTGTAAATTCTTTAGTTAAAACAGGCCTCGGGAGTAGTCATCCTAGTATCAAAAATCATCTATTTTGCTTTCCGAAGGTAGACAGCAATTCTTCCTGAATAGACTCGATTCTCCCGTCGAGAATTTCTTTGAAAGTCTTATTGTAAAGCTCTTTCGTCGAGTGCGCGATCATGACAGGACTCGAGGAAGAAGCCCCGGCTAACTCCGTGCCAGCAGTCGTGGTAAGACGGGGGGCAAGTGTTCTTCGGAATGACTGGAAGAAAAAACAAAAACTATTTATGAGTTTATGCCGCACCAACAGAGCAAAAGAACGCTCAAATGAGGAACTAGAATATGAAAGTGCAAAATCTCCTACCGAACTACTAGATAAATCCCTAATTCACCTTTTGGGGCTTCTACTCTTACATAAAGCTCTTGTCTTGACAATTCAAAATTGGGCGAAGGTTTTTTTACCAAGACTCATATAAATTACTTAATGGAAAATGTCCCGAGGAAGCCCAACGAAAAACTAAGAATCCTGTTATAGAGAAAAAAGTAAATATCATTCCTTTTTCTGACGAATCACGTAATCCTCCAAGTTCACGAACTAATAAGGTTATAAAAAAGAAAAAAAGATACAAAGATATCCGTTTCAGGGTAAAATAAACCCTTTACTTTAATTATTTTAAATGAAATTATTTTATTTGGAATTGGAACATTTCCGCGGGTACTTTTTTTTACTTTTTAGAAAGTAAAGTTCTTTTTCGAAAGATTACCCATGTCCGCATGTAGCTTTGAAAAGGGCGAGGTGTTGTTCAGGGTTCCCTACCCCATTTAACATTTTGCATTTTGGCGCAGTATAGTATACCCCTTCCTTGGGGTACGGTACCATATCAAATTCACTAGGGCCTCTTTCCTCTCTTTTTGTTGGCAACCTCTGTCAATGTATGTTTGATTTGGGAGGCTACCAATTCTTGAATTTCTTCTCGAGACATCCCCGTCAGTCAACTTCTCTTCGGGATGGGTCGTTGGTCTTTGTGGGAGATAGAGATCTAGATCTTTCTATAGATAGATCCTTTGAGAAATTTCTATTGATCCGCTTTCAAGATCTATGAACAAGAGAGATCCAAAAAAATCTCCATGTAAAAAAAAGAGATGAATAGATAGGGCTGAGCCGATAGCAGGACTGGGTACGATGATGGGGCGAGAGAGGGAAAAAACCCTTTGGGGTGGATCGGGAAAAGTGACCTCCGGCTCAGCCCACAAGCTTATTTTTGTTAACCGAGATGCAAACGACTAACAAACTGGATTCGAAGCCACCTGTCGTAATAGTACCTGCGGGTTCTTTTTGTGGAGCCTTCAAATGCAATAGCTAGCTGCCCACCCGTCAATTTTGGAGCCAATTCGGGATTTTTCTTGGGAAGTTTCGGGAAGAAATTGGAATGGAATAATATAGATTCATACAGAGGAAAAGGTTCTCTATTGATGCAAACGCTGCATCAAGTATTTCGTATAGAAAGAAAAGGAACCACTTCTCTTCTCTTAAGTATATGAAAAATAGCTTTTTGGTCCCTTTCGTCCCACAGAATAAGCAGTTGAGCAGCAAGAAATTCCTGTTTCAAGTAAGTACGTTACAAATGCAGTCTTGTATATGCTGCTCACTGTCGTTTTGGTCGTTTTTCTGTTTTTTGTTGTTACGAAAAAGGGAGGAAATGACAAAAGGCTCCTGAATTGATACCTAATAATAGCTTAGCAGACCGGGCACTTCGTCATCAGGTGGAGAAGAACAAACGGACATTTCCGATCTTTTGTATTCGATTCGGATCTCTATTCAATGTGTTTTCAATACCTTAACCTCCAAGGGATGAGACGCCCACTTCATAGACAAACTTACCAACTGATGAGCCAAAGTAGCAAATTTCTTCTGGTTTCAATGTCACCTACAAGGAATACTGATGGTTTAGGAGGTTATAGGAAGACGGGAGATAGACTATGATGAGACCAAAGCACCAGTGGCGAAGATGGACGCACAGGGCACTGGTTGGTTTGAGCTAAACTCAAGCCACCCGAAAGGGCATGCCTGAAGGACCGTCTGAAGGCGTGTAGGTGCACTATTACGCGGTAGGGATTGCAATTTTTCTCGCATCTGTCTACAGATAGGCGCCTGCTGTGGCGGCAATTAATTAATCTCCGCCTTAGCATGCATATGTTTGGTAAAAGAACAATCTTCTCCTTTAATCATATCATAAATGGAAGGAAGAATGTAGGCTAAACTTTTTGATTTTTTATTAGTAACAAGTAAATATTTTGTTTGAGGTGGAAGGCTGGCTGTGCTTGTGCTCACCTACAGGTCTGTCCCAGCATACAGTATCAAAAAAGACTGTCTCTTATTTTTGATTTTGCGAATATGGTCCAAGTAATAAATGCCCAAGTTTCCTTAGGATCCCAATTCCAATAGGACCCCCCTCGGATCGGAGATGCTAACGGGACAGGAATCGAAGTGGGGGACCTCTCTGCTCCCATTTAAGGAAAAAGAATTTCACGTTCTTCCTGAAAGGAAGGGAGGATTAGGAAAGTCCTATTGATTGCTGCTTTCTCCAGACCGCCGGGAAAAGCATGAAAAAAGAGGACTCAGACCTCCATGCTCTTCAGCACGAGATTTTGAGTCTCGCGTGTCTACCATTTCACCATCAAGGCATCTTTGGCTGGAAACTTGAAAGGCTTACCACGGGATCGAAGGCAGAAGAACTTTTAGGATGGAGGACTCAAGCAGGTTTGGTCCTCTTTCTCTGATATGTTCTTAGATGTGAAGGCTCCACAGAAAGAACCCGCAGGTACTATTACGACAGGTGGCTTCGAATCCAGTTTGTTAGTCATTTGCATCTCGGTTAACAAAAATAAGCTTGAATCCCTCCATTCGTAGATCAATCAGCTAAAGTTGTTAAAACAATGCCCCGGTAAAAAGGTAGCAGAAGGTCGTTCTTTCTTACTCGAAGTTGCACCGCTCTTACAGCTCTCTCTCTTCTTTTTTATGGGTAGTTTGGCCAGAAAGAGAAAGAGGAATGTACCCTTTTCTATTTATCCATTCTCATAGATTCCAAAGCCATGTTTGCTATTATCATAATATTCTGACTCCCTTGTTGTCTTATTGATCTGACCAACCGCAATAACAACATTGCCATTCGAGGTTACGCGAGTCGGAGTATTAAATAAATGGAATATTCCAGCAGGAGCAACCGAACCATCTTCGATCAGATTGTAATGGCAGTAGCCCCGGTTTCACGGGTTTCGATACCCCAGCAATGTGCAAGAACATCCTCGAAGACGTCTGATGTGACTTCACCTGAAAGTGCATCTGGAACCGCTTTATTATGTTCTTCTTTTTTCTCCATTGCAAAATGATGTGATGAAAGAAGCTCGTATTTCGGTCTCCATGGCGGAGCCAATTAGCCCTTCCTCTTTGTAGCCATTAATCCGAGTGCAAGCTACCTTGCAAAACAGATTAAGATATAACTTAAGGCTTTCCCAAGCTAGCGCAATCGACTTCAATCAGAGGAAGCACTTGTGCACATCAACTTAGGATATGCCCTCCGTTCTACACCAGATTATGCACTCAGTTGATGAATCATCACTCTCCACAGAATCATCATATACATAGTGATCTTCGCCACCACCCCCCTGTTGCCAAAAACTGATTGCTTCAATGCATGTGATCCCTCTCCTCAGCCTTCCCCTCCTAAATCTTAGAATCCTAGATGCTTCGCGAACCACCGGTACATTTCATTGCACTTAAATCACCCTCGTTAAGAGGCGCACTCCGCACATCTAATGAAAATATATGCACATGAATGTTCAAAAGCAAGGCTATCCAGATTTTGTTCTCTCCCTATCCGTTGACAGGGTAGAGGCTCTCTTATCCAATCATTATCCTAAATAGGTTTGCTTTTTTATCCGAATCGAAATCTGGCGCTACTACTGAAACACGAAAGCTAGGGACCCAGCGCAAATTTGGTTCGGAACGAATAGAACAGGCTATGTCGAGCCAAGAGCATTTTCATTACTATGGAAAATGAGTGAGCCTGTTTCTGGTTCTTTACTTTATGGAAACAATATTATCTCTGGTGCTATTATCCCTACTTCTGCGGCGATCGGATTGCACTTTTACCCAATTTGGGTTGCCGATAGATTCACTACTGAAGCCCCGTTATCGGACATTGCAGGCTTAGCATCTATTTTTCGTATATCGCTCCACCACACCGAGAAGAGGTATGTGTACCTCGGTATAACTCACGCATTCGTGTACAAACAAGTGCAGACGAAGTAACACGAATATCTCCGATAGTTAGTCTATTTCCTTCGCAGTGTACCTGACAAAGCGGGAGGTGTAGCCGCAATAGCACCAGTTTTTATATCTCTCTTGGCATCTTCCCTAAAAAGGAAGGATCCCGAAACAAATTCTCATCGTTGTCCGATGGAGAGAAGAACCTATAATTAGCTTTTCGGGAAATTTCCAAACGAACAATTTCAACGAAATCTTTCAATTTCTCATTTTATTATGTTCAACTTTATGTATTCTCGGTCCCACCAGGGTGGGCCCCTCTGGGGTAATAAATAAATGGATAAAAAAAGGGGACTTGTGCTACGGGCTATGCCACCCATTACTTATGAGGGAAGTCGCATCCGTCCCATCGCAAGCACCTACAATGTATATCTTTTTCTTCTAGTTATGCGTTTTCCTCTTCACTTTTATTTTTATTTATTTGATGGAATCGTCCGGGTAGAAACAGGGAAGAATCTCTTGAGTTCATTTGCTTTTGGTTTAATATAGTATCGATAGCTATTGCAGTTTTTCCAGTTTGTCTGTCCCCGATTATAAGTTCTCGTTGACCACGGCCTATAGGAACCAGGCTATCCACTGCTTTTAAGCCTGTTTGCATGGGTTCGTGCACAGATTTACATTCAATAATCCCTGGGGCTTTCACTTCGACACGTCTTCGCCCTTGGTCGATACAAGGCCAATAGAGGATGATGACGAACTACGCCCATCGAGCGCTTCAAAACCGATTGACACTGGTTAGCTCACTGATCGAGCGCCCTTGCGCTGAAGATGAACGGGGCTAAGCGATCTGCCGAAGCTATGGGATGTCAAAATGCATCGGTAGGGGAGCGTTCCGCCTTAGAGGGAAGCAACCGCGGTCCTAAAAACAATGTGTCCCCATGATCATTTTACATCACGATATCTTTTTCTTCCTTATTCTTATTTTGGTTTTCCTCTGCACTTTTCTTTGTATTTCATTTATGGAATCGTCCGGGCAGAAACGGGCAAGAATCTCTTCTGTCGTAGAGGCCTGATAAGGCAAATCAAAGGGGTCAAAAAAGAAGATATAGAATTGTAGCTAACGGGGTTCGCTCGCCCTCGCAGAACAGAGCAGCAATTCTAGAAACTTCCATTTCCCATTGATCTGGGCATAGTCTTGACCCGAATGCTTGAATTTCTGACCTCACTGGTCTCAAATAAATAGACTTTCCTATGAACACTAAAGTACATAAAGGATTAGTAATGGAAAATCTAAAACATTAGAGATTTTTGCCCATAAAAGGAATCATAATAAGGACTTGCAATTTGTAGAAATTATCAAGTAGTACTTTCTTCGGATTCCGATCCAGAGTATGTTCCCATTCACTTGTTAAGGAAATGGCTATCAAGAATGAATTAACCCTTTATCCATTTTTTCTTTTTAAATACCCCCTCCCTGGGGAAAGAAGAATAGTAAAAAAGATATGGAGTGCACTAGATTTTTTTTTCATTATTTCCTTCCTCTATCCATATTCATGCAGAATTGCTCATGAACTAATGTCCAACTAAGTAGAAAAGGACACTAGAGTGTGGCTACATGTGGTATAGGGCTGCTCGTCCGGCTCTGATACATGGCTTAGAACCTTCAATCTTTAGCCATTATTCCCAGTTCAGGTGGTTAGGTATCGGTGCAGGTCATGTGACCTGCAGCTCGGCCTTCGCTTTTTGAGACTTCCTCTACTTGGTCAAGTATTGGGAAAAGGAAAGAGGCCGTTTTCTTTTTCAAAACTAAGAAGGAGATGTGCATAGCGTTGTAAAGATCGGCAGAAGAGGAAGGGTGCAGTTAAGTTACAACATCTTCTGTTTCCAAGTCGATAGGCTTCTTTTGATAAAGGAAACTATTCCTCTGCTCCCTAAGTTCCGAATCTTGCCCTGAATAAGTAAGGTTTCGGGGAAGTTAGAAGCCTTTCGGGCTGAATAGGGGCGGTGAGAAAGCAAATAAAAAGCAAGTGTTGGAACAAACCAACATGAATGTTTGAAGCTCAGCAAGCTGATGTAAAACCTCATTACAACTTATTAAAAATAACACTGACACATCTTGATGGAGATGTGGTAGTGACTTTCCCCAAGATGAAGCTTTTAAACTCCCAAACCATTGAGATCATTGTGGCGGCGACTGATCCGGAGCCCATCCCTGGCTCTAGTTGGGGAAACTGGTGTTTAATGTCTACTGTACAACTTTATTCTTGTAGACTTGTGTTGGGCCTGCAAGCGCAGAGTTTTGTAGGACAACAGCAAATTTCCCTCAAGTGGATGACCTAAGGTTTATCAATCCGTGGAAGGAGTAGGATGAAGATGGTCTCTCTCAAACAACCCTGCAATCAAATACAAGAAATCTCTTGTGTCCTCAACACACCAAATACAATGGCAAATTGTATAGGTGCACTAGTTGGGCGAAGAGATGGTGATACAAGTGTAGTATGGATAGTAGATATAGGTTTTTATAATCTGAAAATATAAAAATATCAAGGTAGAAAGTGATAAAAGTGAGCATAAATGGTATTGCAATGCTTGGAAACAAGGCCTAGGGTTCATACTTTAATGTAACATCCCAAATTTTCAATTTGGAATGTTATACATAGATCGTTCTTGCATATCATATTTTATTGCATTTTGTTTTGCGATCCTAGAAATTCTATGCAACTCAAGGACCCACAGAGAGAGTTGGGGATTTCATTATTTTCATATTTGGGTTTTCTCAAATTTTGAAAATAGGATCATTTGTTTTAATTATTTTTCTCTCCGAAAATATTTCATATCAAAGTATATGAGAGGGGATAAAATGAATTCTCCACAAATAATGAAATATTGGAGGAAAAATATTAAAAACAAATATTTGATTTTATTTGGATTTTATTTGACTTAGGAAAAATACGTGTTTTTCCAAATTGCATTTTTGGCCCAAATAAATGTTCATCTTGTCCGGCTTATTTTTCAAGGACGCGAAAAATTTATTTCGGGATTTTTGGAGTCTTCTTACTATTTCTTTTCTTACTTTTTCTGCACGTCCGAATTTTTTTTTAAAAAATCGCGAACCGCCTTACGGGCCGTGTCTGACCCGGACACCTCAGCCCGACCGGCCTTATAAGCCGCGGCCCGACCCCGCCGCCAGCCCAAGTCGCCGCCGCCACCTAACCCTAACCCTAACCGATCCGCGCCGCCGTCGCCGCCTCCCGACGCCGTCGCCCCAGCCGTCGCCCGTCGCCGACCCCG
>NC_057805.1:442300867-442308962 GCF_018294505.1 Triticum aestivum
GGAGCCCCGCGGCCCCTCGCCCGATGCCGCCCCGCCGGAGTTGCTCGCCACCGCCGCCGTCACGCGAACCGAGGTAGCCGCCGGTTTTCTCGAAAAATCGTTCGGTTTTATTTCGAAACCGAGATGCTTTTTTTATCGGTTTATTTTTTTCCGGTTTAACTAAATAGCGAACGCCCATTCGTATGTTCGTTTTAACGAACGGTTTTCGTCGTTTAACCGCAGACAGCGAACGTTCGTTCGTTAGCCTGTTCGTCAGTTTTTCTTTCTCGGATTTTCCGCGATTATTTTCGATCGCGATTTCTGATCCAATTTTCGTTTCAGTTTAACTTTTCGCTCGTTTATCGGAATCAGGCGATTCAAGCGCCTAGAGTTTCATCTCGAAACCTCTTTCTGTTTAACCAACTTGAACAAGATTTTGGTACTTTAAAATTTGACTTAGGTCCAGATTAGTAAACGAAGCTTGTTTCGTTCGCCGTTTGAGTTTCGTTGCTTTGTTTGATTTGTTTCTTTTTGCAAACCGGAGTTCTTAAGTTGAACTTTCTGGTTAGATCTCTTACTTTGAGTTTTATCCGTGCACCCTTGCTTGATTGCTTATGTATGTATTGTTTGTTTGCGATAGAGTACCCGGAGTGCGAAACGTGCTACTACGAGTCTCTAGGTTTCACGGATCATCAGCAAGGCAAGTAACACTTTGATCATACCTCTTTACCACCCAGTTTTATTGCATTAGATCAATCATCAAACTATTGCATGATTAGGATCTGATTAATATGTGGGTTTTGGCAAGTAGATGAGGTAGTACCTATTGCCCTGTTTACTATCAAACCTTTGGGAGTTACTTCTACGTTTGCTTATATTGCTATGCTATGCTCGTAGACGTGGATTGGGTTTGAGTGTATTTCATGACAGATGTGAGATTGTTAATTAATGGATCAACTTAAGGTGGCTACCTTAATTTACATCTGGGTTGATTGAGGCACCTGGAGAACCCAGTGTTGCCTGTATTTTTGGATATCCCGGAGTACCCGTGTGATCATCCTATGGACCGCCACCCAGGCTCAAAGGGATCATGAGATTATTCATGCTAGAAACTTACGTGTGCAGCCACAAGCTATTATGGGCTCTAGCATAGTTGAGTAGGTTACATGATCTCTTGAAGAGGTGGGCTAGCAGATGTAGGGGAAAGTAGGTGTAACTGTCCACCCGGAGTAAAGAGTATTGTTTCTGAAAGACTGTGTCTCGGTCATTCGTTTCTCAAACACCATGTAGTGCGAGAAATCAAGCGGAGGCGATCGAGTCTTGTGGGGAAAAGTGCACAAACCTCTGCAGAGTGTACAAACTAATCATGGTTAGCCGTGTCCTCGATTATGGACATCTTGAGTATCTAGTTCTTGGATTATCATGTGAATCTCATCATCATGTTACTTAACTTAATTTGATTGGGTTAATCATGTTCTTAATTGGGATTGAGTTGGAGGTACCTTCTCAATGTTTAACAACCACCATGATAGTTAAATAAAATTTATTCCTTTGTGGTAGGGAAAAAATGGCTTTTCGCAAAACTGTAACCATAGATCTTTCCACCAGCCAAATATGCATGTAGTGATAGCATTATTCTGTTCATTACTCTCTATGTGTTACATTGCCAGCATATTCCATGTGCTGACCCATTTTCGGGCTGCAACGTATCATGTTGCAGACTTTTCAGACAACGAGTAAGGAGCCTTAGGTAGTGGTCTTATACTCAGTGATGTCGTTGGAGTTGATGGACTCACTTTATCTTCCAAGCCTTCTGCTGTTATCGTTTTTAGATGGCCTTAAGCCATATTTATTTGTATTGAGTTCTCTTGAACTAATCGATGTAATAAGTGTGTGATTGCTACTCTGTTATAAATCCTTTAAAGTACTGTGCGTGTCAGCATTACCGATCCAGGGATGACACTGATGCACGGAGACTAGACTGTTTGAGGTCTGGTCGCTATAAAGATGGTATCAGAGCACACGCTGACTGTATGACACGACCACTAAGCTAAAGCCCTAGATCACTACTCTCTTCTCATTTCTGACTCCTCTCCTTTCTTCCACTCTTTTAGGATGGCGGATGCAAGGAACAAGTTCGCGCAACCAGATGAGGATACACCTTTTGGACGACACTTGAAGGAAGTTACTAAGTACCTGAACATTGGAATACCAAGCTTCACCGGAACCTACAACGCCACACTACCAGAAGAGGAGCGCTGGATGATTCAAGTTCAAGTTCCAGGAAGGACGTTCACGCCAGTCACTGAGCCCATAGAGTTTTCCTTTGATGCACCAACCTGGAGTCTAGGAAAGAGCATGGCAGCCCACATCACCATGGGATGCATTGGAGAAGTGTACCACAATGATCTCAAGGATACTATCTATCAGATTTGGGGGCGCCGAGACGAGCAATGGGAGATGATCAGCACCAGGAAGGATAGATCTATTGCAGCTTTCATTCAGGAGTTAAACCAGCACATTCGTCGCCAGGAGAACCAGATGTGCGCAGACATGATAGAACTGAAGAAGGCAAAGACAAGGATCATGGAACTGGAGGAAGAACTCAAGGCTACACGCGATGGATATGAGGAGGAAATCGCAACATTGTTGGAGAAGAATGACGACCTGACAAAGAAGCTAGGAGTTTTCATGGGAGACCCAGCACCAGGAGGAGATGATGATGATTCTACTTGCCCGGAGAACTACATCATCATCGACGACACTGACTCGGACCCTAGTGATGATGATTGGGAGGATGAAGCCGGAGCAGATATCATGGAGTCTTCGACTGAGCAATTTTTCTAGTAGACCACCAAATTAGTAATAGTATTCCACCATGTATATAGTATAGTCCAAGCACTTTGTAACGATAGTTAGATCGATTGTATGCCTTGTTTGAATTGATTGGAGTGATATGATTGTGTTTGTCTCATGTGCATATGGGTAGTGTTTTCCCTTTAGACCTCATTCTATCCTATTTTCTCATCTTTTCTAAACCATCAGATGCCTCCGAGACGCGACACCGGATTTGTTTTCCCACCGGAGATCACTCAGTTGATTCAGCAGCAGAATGCCCTGATGCAAGTGCTAGTTCAGAACCAAGGCAACAACAACAACCCGCCACCACCACCACCTGTTGATCACTTAGCCCGTTTTCTAAGGCTGAATCCGCCGGTGTTCTCCAGTAGCACCGAGCCGATTGTGGCAGATGATTGGCTCCGCAAGGTTGGAAGGGAGCTGACCACTGAAGGATGCATAGATGCGGAGAGAGTGCGTTTTGCCGCACATCAGCTCGATGGACCCGCAGCATCATGGTGGGAGAATTACACAGCCACTCACCCCATTGACACTGTCACATGGGACCAGTTTCAGCAAGCTTTCCGTACTGCCCACGTTTCAGCAGGAGCTATGGCCATGAAGAAGCGTGAGTTTTGCAACTTACGCCAAGGAGGATGTACCGTTGGCCAGTACATGGAGGATTTTAGTAAGTTAGCACGTTATGCCCCAGATGACGTTGCTACGGATGCAGCTAAGCAGGAGAAGTTTCTGGAAGGACTGAATGATGAGCTGAGCATGCAGTTGATGGTGGCAACTTTTAACAACTACCAGGAGTTGGTAGATAGAGCTCTCATGATTGAAGGGAAGTAGCTGCAGATTGAGAGCCGTAAGAGAAAGTATGGATAAGGAAAGTACAGTACAGGAGCTCACCAGAAGCCTCGTTTTACCCCGAACTCGGGAGGACACCTTCAGCATAACCATGGAGGTCACAATCACAATGGAGGGAGCTCACACAATCATAGTGGCCCCAAGAATGGCAATGGAAACGGAGGAAGCAATGGACAGAACCGTACCAACCCATCAACCCCAGCCAAGAGGGATCTAAGCCACGTTACTTGTTTCAAGTGCCAGAAGACTGGACATTATGCAACTGAATGTCCGGAAGCTAAGAACAGAAATGGCAATGGAAGCTCGGGGAAGAAGCCGAACCCTTTCAACAGGGGACAGGTGAACCACGTTAATGTGGAGGAGGTCGAAGCACAGCCTGATGCAGTAATAGGTAAGTTTTTGGTTAAGTCATTTACTGCAATCGTTCTTTTTTATACTGGTGCATCGCATTCATACATATCAAGGGGATTTGTGGATAAGTTTAAGTTGCCCACCAAAGTTCTCAGAACACCTATGTTAGTAACCTCACCAGGAGCAGAGTATATGGCAAGCCAAGGATGTTTTCAGATGCCATTGGCCATAGGTAGGCATGTTTTCCCCTCAGACCTAATAGTTTTGGAGTCGCAAGGTTTGGATGTGATTTTGGGAATGGATTGGCTATCGATGTATGGAGGAAACATCGATTGCGCCAGTAAGACGATTTTGCTTACTACCCCAGAAGGAAGAAGGATTAAGTATGTATCCCGGCATGTGCCGAAAAGGACTCAAGTAAATTCCTTATCAGGAGTTGTACAGGAGGAAGTACCAGTGGTGAAGGATTTCCCTGACGTATTTCCAGAGGAGTTGCCAGGCATGCCACCGGGTAGAGACATTGAGTTTTTGATTGAGCTTTTGCCAGGCACTGGGCCAATATCTAAGAGACCGTACAGGATGCCCGCTAAGGATTTGGAAGAAATTAAGAAGCAGATTAAGGAGTTACTGGATAAAGGATATATTCGCCCAAGTTCGTCACCTTGGGGATCACCAGTACTTCTAGTGGAGAAGAAAGATGGATCGTTGAGGATGGTTGTTGATTATTGTGGGTTGAATGAAGTAACAATCAAGAACAAGTACCCACTGCTGATGATCAATGATCTGTTTGACCGACTACAAGGAGCTAAAGTATTTTCCAAGATTGATTTGCGATCAGGATACCACCAGTTGAAGATTCGAGAGCAGGATATACCCAAGACAGCTTTTACCACAAGGTATGGGCTATATGAGTACACCGTTATGTCATTTGGCCTGACTAATGCACCCGCCTATTTCATGAACATGATGAACAAAGTGTTTATGGAGTTTTTGGATAAGTTCGTCGTAGTGTTCATTGATGATATTCTGGTCTATTCGAAGAATGAAGAAGAGCATAAGGAGCATTTGCGTTTGGTACTTGGAAAGCTCAGAGAACATCAGTTATATGCCAAGTTCAGCAAGTGCGAGTTTTGGTTAAAGGAAGTTGGATTCCTTGGACATGTTATATCCAGAGAAGGAATAGCAGTAGATCCCACCAAGGTTAACACTGTGACAAATTGGGAGTCACCCACGAGAGTTGGAGAAATCCGGAGTTTTCTGGGACTCGCAGGATATTACCGGAGATTCATCGAGAATTTCTCGAAGACTGCAAAGCCTATGACGGAGTTGTTGAAGAAGGACACCAAATTCAATTGGACTGAGGAATGTGAGGCTAGTTTCCAGGAGTTGAAGAAACGTTTGGTTACAGCGCCAGTGTTGATTTTGCCAGATCAACGCAAGGATTATGAAGTATATTGTGACGCTTCTCGTCGAGTACTTGGAGCAGTGCTAATGCAGGAGGGAAGAGCTGTTTCATATGCCTCACGACAGCTTAAACCCCATGAGTTGAATTATGCTACACATGATTTGGAGTTAGCAGCCGTAGTGCATGCGTTGAAGACGTGGAGACATTTTCTCATCGGAAACCATTGTGAGGTGTACACGAATCACAAGAGTTTGAAGTACATTTTCACGCAGAAGGAGTTGAATCTCAGACAAAGGAGATGGTTGGAGCTCATTAAGGATTATGATAGATTACATTATCACCCAGGGAAGGCTAACGTAGTAGCCGATGCGTTGAGCCGCAAGAGCCATGCCAACACACTCATGACCGGAGAGTTACCCAAGGAGTTAGCAGAGGATTTTCGTGAACTATGTTTGGAAATAGTTCCGAGAGGCTATGTAGCAGCATTGGAGATTCAGTCTACTTTGATGGATAAGATCAGAGAAGCCCAGAAGACAGACAAGGAAATTGCTGAGATAAAGGAAAGGATGAGTAAAGGAAAAACCAAGGGATTTCGTGAGGATGAGCACGCTACCTTATGGTTTGAGGACCGCGTTTATGTGCCCAATGATCTGGAGATCAGGAAGTTGATCTTGCAAGAGGCCCATGATTCACCATATTCGATTCACCCAGGAAATACCAAGATGTACCTGGATTTAAAGGACAGTTTCTGGTGGACCGGAATGAAGAAGGATATTGCGGAGTATGTAGCAGTTTGTGATGTATGTCAGAGAGTAAAGGCAGAGCATCAGAAGCCAGCAGGATTGTTACAACCATTGCCGATACCCGAATGGAAGTGGGGTAAGCTAGGCATGGATTTTATCACAGGATTGCCCAGGACTCGTTCAGGCTATGACTCGATATGGGTTGTAGTCGATCGTTTGACGAAGGTAGCTCATTTCATCCTAGTAAAGACCACTTATACAAGTGCTAAGTTGGCAAAGATATACATGACCAGGATCGTATGTCTGCATGGAGTTCCGAGGACCATTGTATCAGATAGAGGAACCCAGTTTACTTCAAAGTTTTGGAATCAGTTGCACGAGACTTTGGGTACCAGGCTAGAGTTCAGTACAGCCTTTCATCCACAGACAGACGGATAGACCGAGAGAGTCAATCAGATTTTGGAGGACATGCTGAGAGCTTGTGCGCTAGATTATGGATCTAGTTGGGATGACAATTTGCCATATGCAGAATTCTCTTATAAGAACAGTTATCAATCCAGTTTGAAGATGGCCCCTTTCAAAGCTCTGTACGGAAGGAGGTGCGGGAAACCGTTGTTGTGGGACGAAGTTGGAGACCGCCGGTTGTTTGGACCAGATTTGATTAAAGAGTCTGAACAGAAAGTGAAGTTAATTCGCGATAGGCTCAAGGTAGCCCAGTCCAGGCAGAAGAGTTATGCGGATTCTAAATGCAAGGAGACAGTTTACGAAGTCGAAGACAGAGTTTATCTTCGAGTATCACCACTTCGAGGAGTGAAGCGCTTTGGAGTTAAAGGAAAGTTAGCGCCACGTTTTGTAGGACCATACAAAGTTTTGGAGCGTATGGGTGAAGTTGCTTACAAGTTGGAATTGCCCGGAGGATTGTCAGGAGTTCACGATGTGTTCCATGTTTCTCAGCTGAAGAAGTGCCCCGCAGAGATGGCTGAGATACCACTGAGAGATACAGTTCCACTGGAAGCGATTCAGCTGGATAGTGATTTGACCTATGAGGAGAAACCAGTCAAGATTCTCGAATATGCCAGCCGAGTCACCCGCAGCAAGGTTATCAAGTTTTGCAAAGTCTAGTGGAGTCACCATACCGAGGAGGAAGCCACCTGGGGAGCGAGAGGAAGATCTACGGAAGGACCACTCTCACCTATTTTCTAGCCAACCCGAATCTCGAGGGCGAGATTCATCTTAAGGGGGGTAGGTTCGTAACATCCCAAATTTTCAATTTGGAATGTTATACATAGATCATTCTTGCATATCATATTTTATTGCATTTTGTTTTGAGATCCTAGAAATTCTATGCAACTCAAGGACCCACGGAGAGAGTTGGGGATTTCATTATTTTCATATTTGGGTTTTCTCAAATTTTGAAAATAGGATCATTTGTTTTAATTATTTTTCTCTCCGCAAATATTTCATATCAAAGTATATGAGAGGGGATAAAATGACTTCTCCACAAATAATGAAATATTGGAGGAAAAATAATAAAAACAAATATTTGATTTTATTTGGATTTTATTTGATTTTATTTGAATTAGGAAAAATACGCGTTTTTCAAAATTGCATTTTAGGCCCAACTAAATGTTCATCTTGTCCGGCTTATTTTTAGAGGACGGGGAAAACTTATTTCGGGATTTTTGGAGTCCGTTTAGTATTTCTTTTCTTACTTTTTCTGCACGTCCGAATTTTTTTTAAAAATCGCGAACCGCCTTACGGGTCGTGTCCCGCCCGGACACCTCAGCCCGGCCGGCCTTATAAGCCGCGGCCCGACCCCGCCGCCAGCCCAAGTCGCCGCCGCCACCTAACCCTAACCCTAACCGATCTGTGCCGCCGTCACCGACCCCGCCGCCGACGCCCGACGCCG